>NW_025547970.1:0-35676 GCF_905237065.1 Salmo salar | reverse complement strand
GGAGACAGCAGGACAAAGTGCTGGAGAAAGAAATCTAGACTTGCAAATGTAAAACAGAAGAACCTAGAACTGTAGCTGTGAACTGAAGACAAAACTCCAGAACTGGAACTGTAAAACAGAAGAGCTCTAGAACTGGAACTGTAAAACAGAAGAACTCTCTAGAACTGGAACTGTAGAACAGAAGAGCTCTAGAACTGGAACCAAAACAGAAGAACTCTCTAGAACTGGAACTGTAGAACAGAAGAGCTCTAGAACTGGAACCGTAGAACAGAAGAACTGTAAACCTGGAACTGTAGAAACAGAAGAACTCTAGAACTGGAACTTCAAACAGAAGAAGTCTAGAACTGGAAACCGTAGAACAGAAGAACTGTAGAACTGGAACCGTAGAACAGAAGAACTCTAGAACTGGAACCAGAACAGGAAGAACTCTAGAACTGGAAACTGTAAAAACAGAAGAAGTCTAGAACTGGAACTGTAGAACAGAAGAACTCTAGAACTGGAACTGTAGAACCAAAGGTGTAGAAGCGAAACTTTCTAAGGACGATAGTAGGCCTTAACTTCATCTCAGCAGGCCTGAGACCCCGGGCCCAAAGCCAAAGCGACGAACGATGGAAGAAAACCACTGTGTTTAAGAAAGGGATGCAGGTGGAGGGTGTATCAACTGGACTTATAAAACCAAGGGTCGAAGAAGACAATAGACAAAAGAGGAATCAGAGAAATGCTGATGAACAACACAAACAGACATTTTGTTGAAAAAGATGACTAGGGGGTCGTGAAGCAAACGGGGTACACCCCCGGCTAGTCCATCTGTGTGTGTGCCTGTTTACACAAAAAGAAACGTTTCTGTACAAACTTCAAACCAAACCATCAACTATGAGCCCTTTTAGCTGTTTCTACTGTCACCACTAACACCAACTGTACAGGAATGAAGGATGAGAGGAGGGGGAGAGAGAAATGGAGGGAAAGAGATGGTGCGTGAGAGAGTCAGAGTGAGAGAGAGAGAGAGAGAGAGAGAGAGAGAGAGAGAAAACCCCAGAAATGATGTGAACTATTATACAAATTCAATATCTCTACTTGACTGTTTTTAAACTTCTCTTGTTTTTTTTCCTGTTGTTTTCTCTGTGCGGTCCAAGTGTTCTGAATCTCCAGTATTCTGACTTTACAGTAAAGAACAACTACAACAACATTGCCGACAACACGGCTAGTTGAGTTCATGCTTCTTTGGGCGACCTCCCTCCATTAACATTGGTCCGAGAGGAACTTAACAAACCAGAGAAATGTTGTGGTTTATATCATGTGTGCAAAGTGTTTACTGTGCTATTTTAAAGCTTAGCCTATAAAATGAATATACACTCTCTCTCTCTCTATATATATATATATATATAATCATATCTATATATAAGATATACTTTTCTAAACTGTAACCATTGGTTAGTTTCTTATCCACTATGTAGTACTGTCAATTAACCAACTGATTCCAAGTGCTAAAAATCAAGAACTTGTATTCATTAAACATAGAGGGCGTGGGCTTCACTATGCAAAGACTCCATTCACCCAAGAGTTTAGGCTGATGTTTTTCTTTGCTCCTTTTTGGTGACGCCGAGCTTCAGAACAGTTATAATGGTTAGAATGATATTAGTAAGAACCTTTGGATGCAGTCGTATAGGCGTTATGAAAAGGCCTTCCTAACACTAACGCTTTGCTTCTATAGGCGTATGAATACGTTCATAAGGGGTGAAACAGATCTTCTATATGGCGTTATGAATACGTTCAAAGGGAAACAGATCTTCTATGTGGCGTTATGAATAGGTTCATAAGGGAAACAGATCTTCTATGTGGCGTTATGAATACGTTCATAAGGGAAACAGATCTTCTATATGGTGTTATGAATACGTTCATAAGGGAAACAGATCTTCTATATGGTGTTATGAATACGCATAGGCGGAAACAGATCTTCTATATGGTGTTATGAATACGTTCATAAGGGAAACAGATCTTCTATATGGTGTTATGAATACGTTCATAAGGGAAACAGATCTTCTATATGGTGTTATGAATACGTTCATAAGGGAAACAGATCTTCTATATGGTGTTATGAATACGTTCATAAGGGAAACAGATCTTCTATATGGCGTTATGAATACGTTCATAAGGGAAACAGATCTTCTATGTGGCGTTATGAATACGTTCATAAGGGAAACAGATATTCTATATGGCGTTATGTATACGTTCATAAGGGAAACAGATCTTCTATATGGTGTTATGAATACGTTCATAAGGGAAACAGATCTTCTATATGGTGTTATGTATACGTTCATAAGGGAAACAGATCTTCTATATGGTGTTATGAATACGTTCATAAGGGAAACAGATCTTCTATATGGTGTTATGAATACGTTCATAAGGGAAACAGATCTTCTATATGGTGTTATGAATACGTTCATAAGGGAAACAGATCTTCTATATGGTGTTATGAATACGTTCGATAAGGGAAACAGATCTTCTATATGGTGTTATGAATGCGTTCATAAGGGAAACAGATCTTCTATATGGTGTTATGAATACGTTTCATAAGGGAAACAGATCTTCTATATGGTGTTATGAATACGTTCATAAGGGAAACAGATCTTCTGGTGTTATGAATACATTCATAGGGAAACAGATCTTCTATATGGCGTTATGAATGCGTTCATAAGGGAAACAGATCTTCTATATGGCTATGAATACGTTCGCAAGGGAAACAGATCATCATAAGAAGCAGCTTTAAGGAGAGCAGAGATGGGCACGTTGGTCCTTGTGGAGCCTGAATGTCAGCTGGTTTTGTCTTTCACACAAAACTTAAATTCACACAACTGGTTTAATACACCTAGTCTACCAGATCTAGATCAGACACTGGTTTCCTTGTTTAACACACCTAGTCTACCAGATCTAGATCTGACACTGGTTTCCTGGTTTAACACACCTAGTCTACCAGATCAAGATCAGACACACTGGTTTCCTGGTTTAACACACCTAGTCTACCAGATCTAGATCAGACACTGGTTTCCTGGTTTAACACACCTAGTCTACCAGATCAAGATCAGACACTGGTTTCCTGGTTTAATACACCTAGTTTACCAGATCTGAACTAACAGAATTGAAAGCAGCAGGCCCCACGTGGACCAGACTTGCCCATCTCTGGAGTAAACTGTGACTGATCATTTTCCACGTTGGGATGTTGGACGTCGCCATCATGTGTATGGAAGAGGAGAGACCACAACATCAGTCTTACCATAGTAGAGGCCTGGTGTCAACATCAGTCTTACCATAGCTGAGGCCTGGTGTCAACATCAGTCTTACCATAGCTGAGGCCTGGTGTCAACATCAGTCTTACCATAGCTGAGGCCTGGTGTCAACATCAGTCTTACCATAGCTGAGGCCTGGTGTCAACATCAGTCTTACCATAGTTGAGGCCTGGTGTCAACATCAGTCTTACCATAGTTGGAGGCCTGGTGTCAACATCAGTCTTACCATAGCTGAGGCCTGGTGTCAACATCAGTCTTACCATAGCTGAGGCCTGGTGTCAACATCAGTCTTACCATAGCTGAGGCCTGGTGTCAACATCAGTCTTACCATCAGCTGAGGCCTGGTGTCAACATCAGTCTTAGGCCATAGCTTAGGACTGGTGTCAACATCAGTCTTACCATAGCTGAGGCCTGGTGTCAACATCAGTCTTACCATAGCTTAGGACTGGTGTCAACATCAGTCTTACCATAGCTGAGGCCTGGTGTCAACATCAGTCTTACCATAGCTGAGGCCTGGTGTCAACATCAGTCTTACCATAGCTTAGGACTGGGGTCAACATCAGTCTTACCATAGCTTAGGACTGGTGGCAACATCAGTCTTACCATAGCTGAGGCCTGGTGTCTTATTTGTATCTATCTGTGTTCACGTTGTACAGATCGAGACACTATCAAAACTAAGAGCTAGACTATCAAAACTATGAGCTAGATATCAAAACTATGAGCTAGACAATGAAAACTATGAGCTAGATATCAAAACTATGAGCTAGACTATCAAAACTATGAGCTAGATATCAAAACTATGAGCTAGACTATCAAAACTATGAGCCAGACTATCAAAACTATGTGCTAAACTATCAAAACTATGAGCTAGACTATCAAAACTATGAGCTAGACTATCAAAACTATGAGCTAGACTATCAAAACTATGAGCTAGACTATCAAAACTATGAGCTAGACTATCAAAACTATGAGCCAGACTATCAAAACTATGTGCTAAACTATCAAAACTATGAGCTAGACTATCAAAACTATGAGCTAGACTATCAAAACTATGAGCTAGACTATCAAAACTATGAGCTAGACTATCAAAACTATGAGCTAGACTATCAAAACTATGAGCTAGGCTATCAAAACTATGAGCTAGACTATCAAAACTATGAGCTAGGCTATCAAAACTATGAGCTAAACTATCAAAACTATGAGCTAGACTATCAAAACTATGAGCTAGACTATCAAAACTATGAGCTAGACTATCAAAACTATGAGCTAGGCTATCAAAACTATGAGCTAGGCTATCAAAACTATGAGCTAAACTATCAAAACTATGAGCTAGACTATCAAAACTATGAGCCAGACTATCAAAACTATCTGCTAAACTATCAAAACTATGAGCTAGGCTATCAAAACTATGAGCTAGACTATCAAAACTATGAGCTAGACTATCAAAACTATGAGCTAGACTATCAAAACTATGAGCTAGACTATCAAAACTATGAGCTAGACTATCAAAACTAGGAGCTAGATATCAAAGTTATTCATACAATCACACACAGTCACGCAGACACACGCACGCATGCACGCACGCACGCACGCACGCACTCACACACACACACACACAGTTATTCATAAATAATAACATGAAAGTTTTTTCCTGTCATTAGCTGTATGCCATTGGGGAAGACATGACAGTACAGAATATGAAGCAGAAGACTACACTACAGTGATGCTAAACACCAGTGCCTTTGAAAGCCCTACACATACAGAGGATGTGTCCCAAATGGAACCCTATGTGCCCTGGTTATGTAGTGTATTATAATAGAGTGGTATCTGGGAGCAGACAGAGAGTTAGACTGGGGCTGCGGTCTCAACACTTAGGACCCATTTCTCAATACTTAAGTCACTTTTTCTAAACTCTTCCCACAGTGAGCACAACAACAGTCTATGTGTGTAAACTGAGGATCATTTTTCATTTCTTTGTCACAGAATGCATTCAATGATTACATCTTTTAAATGTCATTAATTATTTTCTCACTCAGACACAACCACCACCAAAACTCCATGTACCTACAGGCCAGTTTGCACATGTTTACATACTCTGTTCAAAACTGTTAAACTTAAGTTCCAAACCTAACATAACACAACATTGAATGAGACAGCAATTTACTACATTTCTACATTAATACCGTATTGAAATATATTCCACATCTAAATAATGAAATACTATCAAAACAATTAGACCAACCACAGCTGATTCCCATTGTAGCTGAACACCTGCCCAGGTGTTAGTCTGTCAATTACATTACCATCTATACAAAAGGAGACATCTGCGGAATAATGCTGTACTGTAATGTAAACATGGACCCAGGTGTTAGTCTGTCAATGACATTACCATCTATACAAAAGGAGACATCTGAGGAATAATGCTGTACTGTAATGTAAACATGGACCCAGCCAGAGATAGAGAAGAGGCTGACAGAGGAAGAAGAGTGGCTGGGAGAGGAAGAGGAATACGTACGCGTGGTGGAAGAAGACTGAGAGGAAGATCAACAGCTGTTGTCTCAGATGAGATTAGGGCTACTATAATTGATCATGTAATAAATCATGGTCTATCAATGAGAGAGGCTGGTCTGAGTGCAGCCAAATCTGCAACTCTCAACAGTAACATCTATTGTGAGAAATTTCCGGCAAAACAAACAGGTAAGATGTGCATTCTGAAATGGCATCTGACTGAACTGCACATTACAAAAGTAAATTGAGCAAAGCCTCCAAACCCATTTGTGTGTACCGGTAGTTGTTTTTGTATTTCTGCTTAGGACCCAACAGTTACCTCCCACAGGCAGGAGAGGTAGGATTCTCACTGCTGTGCAGGAAACTGCAACCGTTGATATGGTCATCAGAAACAATGGCATAAAACTCACAGAGATTCGGGACAGAGTGTTGACAGACAACATTACGTTTGGAAATATTCACAATGTAAGCATAACTATTTCTAGAGTCCTGAAACAACATCAAGTCAGGATGAAACAGTTGTACGCTGTCCCCTTTGAGAGGAACTCTGAACGAGTCAAGCATCTCAGGTCCAATATGTCCAGGTAAGATGACTATAAAATACACAACTGGTTTTGAACTAAACCAAACAGGGCAGAGACACACAATGATATGTTTTTAGGTATAATGTAAACTACTGTAACAGCCTAACTCTTATGTTGCCTTGTGGATTTATTTTAGAGAGTCATGGAGATTGATGCCAGACAAACACCCCACATATTCATCTTTGTGGATGAGGCTGGTTTCATCCTGGCCAGAACACGGTGGTGAGGAAGGAATGTGATTGGGAAAAGAGCCACAGTGGATGTCCCGGGCCAGAGGGGTGCCAACATCACAATGTGTGCAGCAGTATCCTCTGATGGATTGCTGTTACACAAACCACTAGTTGGGCCGAGCTTCTCATGTCATTCCTGGGTGACCTCTATGGAAGGGTTGTGCCAGGTGAGGAAAGGGTTGCAGTGAGGCCAAATCGGCCAACATTTGTAATTGTATGGGACAATGTGGCATTTCACCAGTCCCGTGCAGTCAGAGAGTGGTTTGGACCAGGCATGCCAGAAGACTCAGTCACAGAGTGGTTTGGACCAGGCATGCCAGAAGACTCAGTCACAGAGTGGTTTGGACCAGGCATGCCAGAAGACTCAGTCACAGAGTGGTTTGGACCAGGCATGCCAAAAGACTCAGTCACAGAGTGGTTTGGACCAGGCATACCAGAAGACTCAGTCACAGAGTGGTGTGGACCAGGCATGCCAGAAGACTCAGTTCCATAGTGGTTTGGACCAGGCATGCCAGAAGACTCAGTCACAGAGTGGTTTGGACCAGGCATACCAGAAGACTCAGTCACAGAGTGGTGTGGACCAGGCATGCCAGAAGACTCAGTCACAGAGTGGTGTGGACCAGGCATGCCAGAAGACTCAGTCACAGAGTGGTTTGGACCAGGCATGCCAGAAGACTCAGTCACAGAGTGGTTTGGACCAGGCATACCAGAAGACTCAGTCACAGAGTGGTGTGGACCAGGCATGCCAGAAGACTCAGTCACAGAGTGGTGTGGACCAGGCATGCCAGAAGACTCAGTCACAGAGTGGTTTGGACCAGGCATGCCAGAAGACTCAGACACAGAGTGGTTTGGACCAGGCATGCCAGAAGACTCAGTCACAGAGTGGTTTGGACCAGGCATGCCAGAAGACTCAGACACAGAGTGGTGTGGACCAGGCATGCCAGAAGACTCAGTCACAGAGTGGTGTGGACCAGGCATGCCAGAAGACTCAGACACAGAGTGGTGTGGACCAGGCATACCAGAAGACTCAGTCACAGAGTGGTTTGGACCAGGCATGCCAGAAGACTCTTTACTAGGTGTATTGCCCAAGATGACATAAGATGTGACGTGGATGAGAACCTGTGGCCAAATGCAGAAGACAGGGTTGACTAGTATTGCTACTGTATCTGTATCGGTAGATGGTGTATATACAAATTACTGTATTTTGGAATCACTTAATGCCATAAAATGACATAAAACATACTGAAGCATATTGCATGATGTCTGATACATTCCTGTAACATATACTGCAGTGAATTATAAACAGTAGAGAGGTGTCATTCCTGTAACATATACTGCAGTGAATTGTAAACAGTAGAGAGGTGTCATTCCTGTAACATATACTGCAGTGAATTATAAACAGTAGAGAGGTGTCATTCCTGTAACATATAATGCATTGAATTATAAACAGTAGAGAGGTGTCATTCCTGTAACATATAATGCAGTGAATTATAAACAGTAGAGAGGTGTCATTCCTGTAACATATAATGCAGTGAATTATAAACAGTAGAGAGGTGTCATTCCTGTAACATATAATGCAGTGAATTATAAACAGTAGAGAGGTGTCATTCCTGTAACATATAATGCAGTGAATTATAAACAGTAGAGAGGTGTCATTCCTGTAACATATACTGCAGTGAATTATAAACAGTAGAGAGGTGTCATTCCTGTAACATATACTGCAGTGAATTGTAAACAGTAGAGAGGTGTCATTCCTGTAACATATAATGCAGTGAATTATAAACAGTAGAGAGGTGTCATTCCTGTAACATATACTACAGTGAATTATAAACAGTAGAGAGGTGTCATTCCTGTAACATATACTGCAGTGAATTATAAACAGTAGAGAGGTGTCATTATTGTAACATATACTACAGTGAATTATAAACAGTAGAGAGGTGTCATTATTGTAACATATACTGCAGTGAATTATAAACAGTAGAGAGGTATCATTCCTGTAACATATACTACAGTGAATTATAAACAGTAGAGAGGTGTCATTCCTGTAACATATACTGCAGTGAATTATAAACAGTAGAGAGGTGTCATTCCTGTAACATATACTACAGTGAATTCTAAACAGTAGAGAGGTGTCATTATTGTTATGTATAGAAAACATTGTGTAATGCTGCCTGTTGTTAGTGATGTTTAGGTCGTTGTTTTATGAGTGACAGTGTGCTTGTTGGGTGACAACCTTTGCTACTGTTATGGAAGAACGAGTTGATTTGAGACATGTATGAAGTGATTTGGTAGTTTTAGTGCATTTTGGATGTGAAATGAACTGCTGTGTCAAGCTGAAAGTTGGTTAGGAGAACTGTGAAGAGTTTTGAAAAAGTGACCTAAATATTGAGAAATGGGTCCTAGCTATTGTAAAAAAACTGTAAAAACACACCCTAGTCCACTTACCCTCGGTCTTACGCCCTTGGGGGAATCCCCATCGCCATCTTGGAGGGCAGTCCAAATGTTTGCAACGTAAGCCCCTCAGCCCTAGTTTTTAGTCGGCTTTGCGAGTGTACAATTACATTCGCTCCGGGGGTCCGAAACTCCCAATAATTCAATTTGCGACGATTGTACATCCGCTAAGAAAAGTCTGGGGGAACTTAAAAACAACATCTATGGAGAAGTGCAAGTAAAAACTAATGCAGATAAGTTATAAATTGTGATTCTAATACACATGACGGCACAAACACGTCTCGTAAAAAAATAAATATGTTTTTGTTTGGTTATCTTTTAGAAATTGTAGAAATAAAACATTTTCCTTCTTCAGAAGTAGCTAGGCAGGCTAACGTTAGTTAGCTAATTAATTTGCTAGCTATCATAATGTAGGCGTATATTAATAATTATATATTAAATATAAGTAGACATGCGCTCATAATTGACTGTAGCGCATATAAAGCACCCACAAGCCACCAGTGGCTGAAAACACAGTCATCGCGGGATGAACGAGTGATGAATTTCCGGCCAGGTGTGTTCCATTTTAAAAATCCTTCCTTCCTCCCTTGCCCCCTCGCCCTGCCAGTGTCAACCCGTCAGACGCCATGATACTTCATCAGAAGTGTCCACTTCATTTGAGGGCTGAGGGGGTAGGCTGTCTTTTAAGTATTTAGACTGCTGGTTGAACAAAGTGTGTGTGTGTGTGGGTGAGAGTGTGTGTGTGTGTGTCTGTTTCTGTGGTTCTGTTATCCTTCTCAGTTAGCCCAACAACAAAGAGAGTCTGTGATCGCTGAGATCACAAGATCTCCCCCCCGTCGGCTAGGATCTCCTTCAAACAAACAGACAGCGTGATGTCAGACACAGGATACTCACGAGGGGTTAACACTGAGTAATGCATGTGATAGTGACTAAACGTATCCCTTTATCTCTCCGTCTCTCTCTGTCTCTCTCTCTCTTTCTCTCTCACTCTCTGTCTCTGTCTCTCTGTCTCACTTTCTTTGTCTCCCCTCTCTCTTTTCTCTCTCTCTCCACTCTGGTTGTGTCTCTCTCTCTCTTTCTCTCGCTCTCTCTCTGTCTCTCTCTTTCTCTCTCTCTCTGTCTCTGTCTCTCTCTGTCTCTCTTTCTCTCTCACTCTCTGTCTCTGTCTCACTCTCTTTCTGTCTCCCTCTCTCTCTTTCTCTCTCTCTCTCCCCTCTGGTTGTGTCTCTCTCTCTCTTTCTCTCTCTCTCTTTCTCTCGCTCTCTCTCTGTCTCTCTCGCTCTCTTTCTGTCTCTCGCTCTCTCTGTTTCTCTCTCTCTTTCTCTCGCTCTCTCTCTCTCGCTCTCTGTCTGTCTCTCGTTCTCTCTGTTTCTCTCTCTCTCTGTCTCTCTCTCTGTCTCTCTCTGTCTCTCTCTCTCTTCTCCTCACCCTTTTTCTTGTCTCCTCAGTCTTTCTGGCTTACCCTCTCTCTCTTTCCCTCTCCCTTTCGATCTTCCCCTCACCCTTTCTCTCGTTATCTCTCTCTCTATAAATCTCCCTCTTTCAGGGAGAGAGAAAATGTGTGTGTATCCATCTCCTTCTGCCTTGGAGTGAGCTTGGGGTCCTCTGTGGCTCAGTTGCTAAGAGCGTGGCATTAGCAACATCAAGGTTGTTGGTTCAGTTCCCGTAGGGATCACATACACATACTAGAAATTGACTTAGTGCCCTGTGGAACACCTCACATGAAGGAGGCTGCTTTAAGACCTATATATAGATGACCTAGCTCTCTGTCTATGGCTGTGTTCTAAATCACACCCTATTCCCTACGCAGTGGATCCTATGCCCTACGTAGTGGAACCTAGTCAACAATAGCACACTACATAGGGAGTATGATGCCACTTGAGACACAGCCTCTAAGTCCTCAGACACACTTCATTACTTTGAAGAAATAGACTTACAATCGCCCTTTCCAACCGACCCACATTGGTACAGCTTGCCCCATTCCCAATATAATCCCAAGGTAGAAACATTCCAATCTGAACAGGTATCCACAGATTGCACAGGAATCCATGTAATTACACACACAGCCTAGGCTCGCACGTTCTGTATGGACTCCCTCACAGACACAGCACACACTTCATCATCACGAGCAGGAACGTTAAGGGTAACCTACTGCATTCCAAACACAATCTCTCTTTATTCTGTTTTAGTGTGTCCCAAAAGCACCTCATCACATTCTGACCAACATCCTCTGTAGCTGACCTGTAATCCCTCTCTCTGCTCTTTAAGCCTCTGAACCCTTCCTTTCTACACCTCAACAAATTTGAAAATACCTATTTTCTAGGTGACTCGTCCTATCTGTACAGAAAGACTGTCAAAAAACACATTCCTCAAAGGTTAACCCTGTTGACTCTTACTACCATTCAGCCTCCACCCATCTCTTTACAGCAGACTGCCTCCTCCCTTCTGCCAACACACACACACACGCACACACAACCACGCACGCACGCACAACCACGCACACACACACACACACACACACACACACACACACACACACACACACACACACACACACACACACACACACACACACACACGCACGCGCGCACACATGCACGCACGCGCGCACAAATATGCACGGGCACACTCAGACGCACAGAGACACACACACCTCAATCCCCTCCATCACACCCTATCCTATCCAGGAAGTAGAGATAACCGGCGGTGACGGAATCAGTGATCTGATAACCAGGGGTGACGGAATCAGGCCCCTGACTCATAACCTCACCTAGAGTAAGGGAACGACCCTGTAGAGGTCACGCAGTCACTGTAACCATAGAAATAGTCTGCTTCCCAAATGGCAAACAAAGAGGTGGAATGGGTTTGCTCTCAAAAAGATGTCGCATAAAGCTAACTTCATTATTCAATGTTTTTAATTATTTTCATCAGGGATAGCGTACGGTCTTCTTCTTCAGTGTGTAGGTACAATTTTATTTAAATTCAGAACAGTATTTTGCAAAGGGCAGCAGGTGTATCTAATCAGGTATGCAGTCATCAGGGATGTTGCTTTTCTACCTGGATACAGATTAGTCACATCGAGATGCAGAATTATAGGGTATGACAGCGGGCACGAAGGGCAACTCACAAATCAATCACCCCAGGTGTCCACTCACCTAAATACATCACGTCAATTCATGGGATTCAATATCATGAGCCCACCACAAAGGACATCAGGCAAAGACGTTCATAAATATGTGGGGCCAACTCTTAAACCGATTATGTAAAATCTGATATGGATAACAGTCTTATAGGAAGGGGTGAAATCTAATTCTTTGTTTATTCCGTGTGGAGATACAGAATGTAATGTATATCTCCTCATTGATTGTCTTTACATAATGTAATGTATATCTCCACATTGATTGTCTTTACATAATGTAATGTATATCTCCACATTGATTGTCTTTACATAATGTAATGTATATCTCCTCATTGATTGTCTTTGGAGTCATGTGTTGTCAGCTCCTCTACAGTGTGGATGATGTCTTTCAATCCCGATGCAACACAATTCATTAATACAATGATTTTGTTCTATAAAGTGTCTTGTAACTGGCGAGGTGACATCTTGACGTGTAGTAGATGATTTATGTTCTCCTAACCAGACCCACAGGTAATAACATGTTATATAGGACTGATGATGACCTACCACCAACAGGTAACATGTTATATAGGACTGATGATGACCTACCACCAACAGGTAGTAACATGTTATATAGGACTGATGACGACCTACCACCAACAGGTAACAACATGTTATATAGGACTGATGATGACCTACCAGACCAACAGGTAACATGTTATAAGGACTGATGACGACCTACCAGACCAACAGGTAACATGTTATATAGGACTGATGATGACCTACCACCAACAGGTAACAACATGTTATATAGGACTGATGATGACCTACCACCAACAGGTAACAACATGTTATATAGGACTGATGACGACCTACCAGACCAACAGGTAACATGTTATATAGGACTGATGATGACCTACCACCAACAGGTAACAACATGTTATATAGGACTGATGATGACCTACCACCAACAGGTAACAACATGTTATATAGGACTGATGATGACCTACCACCAACAGGTAACAACATGTTATATAGGACTGATGATGACCTACCAGACCAACAGGTAACAACATGTTATATAGGACTGATGATGACCTACCTCCAACAGGTATCATGTTATATAGGACTGATGATCCTACCACCAACAGGTAACAACATGTTATATAGGACTGATGATGACCTACCAGACCAACAGGTAACAACATGTTATATAGGACTGATGATGACCTACCACCAACAGGTATCATGTTATAAAGGACTGATTATGACCTACCGCCAACAGGTAACAACATGTTATATAGGACTGATGACCTACCACCAACAGGTAACATGTTATATAGGACTGATGATGACCTACCACCAACAGGTAACATGTTAAATAGGACTGATGATGACCTACCACCAACAGGTAACAACATGTTATATAGGACTGATGATGACCTACCACCAACAGGTAACAACATGTTATATAGGACTGATGATGACCTACCAGACCAACAGGTAACAACATGTTATATAGGACCGATGATGACCTACCACCAACAGGTATCATGTTATATAGGACTGATGATGACCTACCACCAACAGGTAACAACATGTTATATAGGACTGATGATGACCTACCAGACCAACAGGTAACAACATGTTATATAGGACTGATGATGACCTACCACCAACAGGTATCATGTTATATAGGACTGATTATGACCTACCACCAACAGGTAACATTTTATATATGACAGATGATGACCTACCACCAACAGGTAACAACATGTTATATAGGACTGATGATGACCTACCACCAAAAGGTAACAACATGTTATATATGACTGATGATGACCTACCAGACCAACAGGTAACATGTTATATAGGACTGATGGTGACCCACCTCCAACAGGTAACAACATGTTATATAGGACTGATGACGACCTACCACCAACAGGTAACAACATGTTATATAGGACTGATGACGACATACCAGACCAACAGGTAACATGTCATATAGGACTGATGATGACCTACCAGACCACCAGGTAACATGTTATATAGGACTGATGATGACTTACCACCAAGTAGGTCATCATCAGTAATATATAACATGTTGTTACCTGTTGGTGGTAGGTCATCATCAGTCATATATAACATGTTACCTGTGTGTGGTAGGTCATCATCAGTCCTATATAACATGTTACCTGTTTGTGGTAGGTCATCATCAGTCCTATATAACATGTTATTACCTGTTGGTGGTAGGTCATCATCAGTCCTATATAACATGTTATTACCTGTTGGTGGTAGATCATCATCAGTCCTATATAACATGTTGTTACCTGTTGGTGGTAGGTCATCATCAGTTCTATATAAAATGTTACCTGTTGGTCTGGTAGGTCGTCATCAGTCCTATATAACATGTTGTTACCTGTTGGAGGTGGGTCACCATCAGTCCTATATAACATGTTACCTTTTGGTCTGGTAGGTCATCATCAGTCCTATATAACATATTGTTACCTGTTGGTGGTAGGTCATCATCAGTCCTATATAACATGTTGTTACCTGTTGGTGGTATGTCGTCATCAGTCCTATATAACATGTTACCTGTTGGTGGTAGGTCATCATCAGTCCTATATAACATGTTACCTGTTGGTGTAGGTCATCATCAGTCCTATATAACATGTTACCTTTTGGTGGTAGGTCATCATCAGTCCTATATAACATGTTACCTGTTGGTGGTAGGTCATCATCAGTCCTATATGACATGTTACCTGTTGGTGGTAGGTCGTCATCAGTCCTATATAACATGTTACCTGTTGGTGGTATGTCGTCATCAGTCCTATATAACATGTTGTTACCTGTTGGGGGTAGGTCATCATCAGTCCTATATAACATGTTGTTACCTGTTGGTCTGGTAGGTCGTAATCAGTCCTATATAACATGTTACCTGTTGGTGGTAGGTCATCATCAGTCCTATATAACATGTTACCTGTTGGTGGTAGGTCATCATCAGTCCTATATAACATGTTACCTGTTGGTGGTAGGTCATCATCAGTCCTATATAACATGTTACCTGTTGGTGGTAGGTCATCATCAGTCCTATATAACATGTTGTTACCTGTTGGTGGTACATCATCAGTCCTATATAACATGTTGTTACCTGTTGGTGGTAGGTCATCACGTCCTATATAACATGTTACCTGTTGGTGGTAGGTCATCATCAGTCCTATATAACATGTTGTTACCTGTTTGTGGTAGGTCATCATCAGTCCTATATAACATGTTACCTGTTTGTGGTAGGTCATCATCAGTCCTATATAACATGTTATTACCTGTTGGTGGTAGGTCATCATCAGTCCTCTATAACATGTTGTTACCTGTTGGTGGTAGATCATCATCAGTCCTATATACCATGTTGTTAGCTGTTGATGGTAGGTCATCATCAGTCCTATATAAAATGTTACCTGTTGGTCGAGTAGGTCGTCATCAGTCCTATATAACATGTTGTTACCTGTTGGAGGTGGGTCACCATCAGTCCTATTAAACATGTTACCTGTTGGTCTGGTAGGTCATCATCAGTCCTATATAACATGTTGTTACCTGTTGGTGGTAGGTCATCATCAGTCCTATATAACATGTTACCTGTTGGTGGTAGGTCGTCATCAGTCCTATATAACATGTTACATGTTGGTCTGGTAGGTCATCATCAGTCCTATATAACATGTTGTTACCTGTTGGTGGTAGGTCATCATCAGTCCTATATAAAATGTTACCTTTTGGTGGTAGGTCATCATCAGACCTATATAACATGTTGTTACCTGTTGGTCTGGTAGGTCATCATCAGTCCTATATAACATGTTGTTACCTGTTGGTGGTAGGTCGTCATCAGTCCTATATAACATGTTACCTGTTGGTGGTAGGTCATCATCAGTCCTATATAACATGTTACCTGTTGGTCTGGTAGGTCGTCATATGTCCTATATAACATGTTGTTACCTGATGGTGGTAGGTCGTCATCAGTCCTATATATCATGTTACCTTTTGGTGGTAGGTCGTCATCAGTCCTATATAACATGTTGTTACCTGTTGGTGGTAGGTCATCATCAGTCCTATATAACATGTTACCTGTTGGTGGTAGGTCGTCATCAGTCCTATATAACATGTTACCTGTTGGTGGTAGGTCACCATCATTCCTATATAACATGTTACCTGTTGGTGGTAGGTCATCATCAGTCCTATATAACATGTTACCTGTTGGTGGTAGGTCATCATCTGTCCTATATAACATGTTACATGTTGGTCTGGTAGGTCATCATCAGTCCTATATAACATGTTGTTACCTGTTGGTGGTAGGTCATCATCAGTCCTATATAAAATGTTACCTTTTGGTGGTAGGTCATCATCAGTCCTATATAACATGTTGTTACCTGTTGGTCTGGTAGGTCATCATCAGTCCTATATAACATGTTGTTACCTGTTGGTGGTAGGTCGTCATCAGTCCTATATAACATGTTACCTGTTGGTGGTAGGTCATCATCAGTCCTATAGAAAATGTTGTTACCTGTTGGTGGTAGGTCATCATCAGTCCTATATAACTTTGTTACCTGTTGGTGGTAGGTCATCATCAGTCCTATATAAGATGTTGTTACCTGTTGGTGGTAGGTCATCATCAGTCCTATAAAACATGTTACCTGTTGGTGGTAGGTCGTCATCAGTCCTATATAACATGTTGTTACCTGTTGGTGGTAGGTCACCATCAGTCCTATATAACATGTTGTTACCTGTTGGTGGTAGGTCACCATCAGTCCTATATAACATGTTACCTGTTGGTGGTAGGTCATCATCACGCCTATATAACATGTTACCTGTTGGTGGTAGATCGTCATCAGTCCTATATAACATGTTACCTGTTGGTCTGGTAGGTCGTCATAAGTCCTATATAACATGTTGTTACCAGATGGTGGTAGGTCGTCATCAGTCCTATATAACATGTTACCTGTTGGTGGTAGGTCATCATCAGTCCTATATAACATGTTACCTGTTGGTGGTAGGTCATCATCAGTCCTATATAACATGTTGTTACCTGATGGTGGTAGGTCGTCATCAGTCCTATATAACATGTTACCTGTTGGTGGTAGGTCATCATCAGTCCTATATAACGTGTTACCTGTTGGTGGTTGGTCATCATCAGTCCTATATAACATGTTAACTTTTGGTGGTAGGTCGTCATCAGTCCTATATAACATGTTGGTACCTGTTGGTCTGGTAGGTCATCATCAG
This sequence comes from Salmo salar, assembly GCF_905237065.1. Lineage (NCBI taxonomy): Eukaryota > Metazoa > Chordata > Actinopteri > Salmoniformes > Salmonidae > Salmo > Salmo salar. The sequence continues at coordinate 18,230 of NW_025547970.1, read as the reverse complement.
TCCTATATAACATGTTGTTACCTGTTGGTGGTAGGTCATCATCAGTCCTATATAACATGTTGTTACCTGTTGGTGGTAGGTCATCATCAGTCCTATATAACATGTTGTTACCTGTTGGTCTGGTAGGTCGTCATCAGTCCTATATAACATGTTGTTACCTGTTGGTGGTAGGTCATCATCAGTCCTATATAACATGTTACCTGTTGGTCTGGTATGTCAACATCAGTCCTATATAACATGTTACCTGTTGGTGGTAGGTCATCATCAGTCCTATATAACATGTTGTTACCTGTTGGGGGTAGGTCACCATCAGTCCTATATAACATGTTACCTGTTGGTGGTAGGTCATCATCCGTCCTATATAACATGTTACCTTTTGGTGGTAGGTTGTCATCAGTCCTATATAACATGTTACCTGTTGGTCTGGTAGGTCGTCATCAGTCCTATATAACTTGTTGTTACCTGATGGTGGTAGGTCGTCATCAGTCCTATATAACATGTTACCTGTTGGTGGTAGGTCATCATCAGTCCTATATAACATGTTACCTGTTGGTCTGGTAGGTCGTCATATGTCCTATATAACATGTTGTTACCTGATGGTGGTAGGTCGTCATCAGTCCTATATATCATGTTACCTTTTGGTGGTAGGTCGTCATCAGTCCTATATAACATGTTGTTACCTGTTGGTGGTAGGTCATCATCAGTCCTATATAACATGTTACCTGTTGGTGGTAGGTCGTCATCAGTCCTATATAACATGTTACCTGTTGGTGGTAGGTCACCATCATTCCTATATAACATGTTACCTGTTGGTGGTAGGTCGTCATCAGTCCTATATAACATGTTACCTGTTGGTGGTAGGTCATCATCTGTCCTATATAACATGTTACATGTTGGTCTGGTAGGTCATCATCAGTCCTATATAACATGTTGTTACCTGTTGGTGGTAGGTCATCATCAGTCCTATATAAAATGTTACCTTTTGGTGGTAGGTCATCATCAGTCCTATATAACATGTTGTTACCTGTTGGTCTGGTAGGTCATCATCAGTCCTATATAACATGTTGTTACCTGTTGGTGGTAGGTCGTCATCAGTCCTATATAACATGTTACCTGTTGGTGGTAGGTCATCATCAGTCCTATAGAAAATGTTGTTACCTGTTGGTGGTAGGTCATCATCAGTCCTATATAACTTTGTTACCTGTTGGTGGTAGGTCATCATCAGTCCTATATAAGATGTTGTTACCTGTTGGTGGTAGGTCATCATCAGTCCTATAAAACATGTTACCTGTTGGTGGTAGGTCGTCATCAGTCCTATATAACATGTTGTTACCTGTTGGTGGTAGGTCACCATCAGTCCTATATAACATGTTGTTACCTGTTGGTGGTAGGTCACCATCAGTCCTATATAACATGTTACCTGTTGGTGGTAGGTCATCATCACGCCTATATAACATGTTACCTGTTGGTGGTAGATCGTCATCAGTCCTATATAACATGTTACCTGTTGGTCTGGTAGGTCGTCATAAGTCCTATATAACATGTTGTTACCAGATGGTGGTAGGTCGTCAACAGTCCTATATAACATGTTACCTGTTGGTGGTAGGTCATCATCAGTCCTATATAACATGTTACCTGTTGGTGGTAGGTCATCATCAGTCCTATATAACATGTTGTTACCTGATGGTGGTAGGTCGTCATCAGTCCTATATAACATGTTACCTGTTGGTGGTAGGTCATCATCAGTCCTATATAACGTGTTACCTGTTGGTGGTTGGTCATCATCAGTCCTATATAACATGTTAACTTTTGGTGGTAGGTCGTCATCAGTCCTATATAACATGTTGGTACCTGTTGGTCTGGTAGGTCATCATCAGTCCTATATAACATGTTGTTACCTGTTGGTGGTAGGTCATCATCAGTCCTATATAACATGTTGTTACCTGTTGGTGGTAGGTCGTCATCAGTCCTATATAACATGTTACCTGTTGGTGGTAGGTCATCATCAGTCCTATAGAAAATGTTGTTACCTGTTGGTGGTAGGTCATCATCAGTCCTATATAACTTTGTTACCTGTTGGTGGTAGGTCATCATCAGTCCTATATAAGATGTTGTTACCTGTTGGTGGTAGGTCATCATCAGTCCTATAAAACATGTTACCTGTTGGTGGTAGGTCGTCATCAGTCCTATATAACATGTTGTTACCTGTTGGTGGTAGGTCACCATCAGTCCTATATAACATGTTGTTACCTGTTGGTGGTAGGTCACCATCAGTCCTATATAACATGTTACCTGTTGGTGGTAGGTCATCATCACGCCTATATAACATGTTACCTGTTGGTGGTAGATCGTCATCAGTCCTATATAACATGTTACCTGTTGGTCTGGTAGGTCGTCATAAGTCCTATATAACATGTTGTTACCAGATGGTGGTAGGTCGTCATCAGTCCTATATAACATGTTACCTGTTGGTGGTAGGTCATCATCAGTCCTATATAACATGTTACCTGTTGGTGGTAGGTCATCATCAGTCCTATATAACATGTTGTTACCTGATGGTGGTAGGTCGTCATCAGTCCTATATAACATGTTACCTGTTGGTGGTAGGTCATCATCAGTCCTATATAACGTGTTACCTGTTGGTGGTTGGTCATCATCAGTCCTATATAACATGTTAACTTTTGGTGGTAGGTCGTCATCAGTCCTATATAACATGTTGGTACCTGTTGGTCTGGTAGGTCATCATCAGTCCTATATAACATGTTGTTACCTGTTGGTGGTAGGTCATCATCAGTCCTATATAACATGTTGTTACCTGTTGGTGGTAGGTCATCATCAGTCCTATATAACATGTTGTTACCTGTTGGTCTGGTAGGTCGTCATCAGTCCTATATAACATGTTGTTACCTGTTGGTGGTAGGTCATCATCAGTCCTATATAACATGTTACCTGTTGGTCTGGTATGTCAACATCAGTCCTATATAACATGTTACCTGTTGGTGGTAGGTCATCATCAGTCCTATATAACATGTTGTTACCTGTTGGGGGTAGGTCACCATCAGTCCTATATAACATGTTACCTGTTGGTGGTAGGTCATCATCCGTCCTATATAACATGTTACCTTTTGGTGGTAGGTTGTCATCAGTCCTATATAACATGTTACCTGTTGGTCTGGTAGGTCGTCATCAGTCCTATATAACTTGTTGTTACCTGATGGTGGTAGGTCGTCATCAGTCCCATATAACATGTTGTTACCTGTTGGTGGTAGGTCGTCATCAGTCCTATATAACATGTTACCTGTTGGTGGTAGGTCATCATCAGTCCTATATAACATGTTACCTGTTGGTGGTAGGTCATCATCAGTCCTATATAACATGTTACCTTTTGGTGGTAGGTCGTCATCAGTCCTATATAACATGTTGTTACCTGTTGGTGGTATGTCGTCATCAGTCCTATATAACATGTTACCTGTTGGTGGTAGGTCATCATCAGTCCTATATAACATGTTGTTACCTGTTGGTGGTAGGTCATCATCAGTCCTATATAACATGTTACCTGTTGGTCTGGTAGGTCGTCATCAGTCCTATATAACATGTTACCTGTTGGTGGTAGGTCGTCATCAGTCCTATATAACATGTTGTTGTTACCTGTTGGTGGTAGGTCATCATCAGTGCTATATAACATGTTACCTGTTGGTGGTAGGTCATCATCAGTCCTATATAACATGTTACCTGTTGGTGGTAGGTCGTCATCAGTCCTACATAACATGTTGTTACCTGTTGGTGGTAGGTCACCATCAGTCCTATATAACATGTTGTTACCTGATGGTGGTAGGTCATCATCAGTCCTATATAACATGTTACCTGTTGGTGGTAGGTCATCATCAGTCCTATATAACATGTTTCCTTTTGGTGGTAGGTCGTCATCAGTCCTATATAACATGTTGTTACCTGTTGGTGGTAGGTCATCATCAGTCCTATATAACATGTTGTTACCTGTTGGTGGTAGGTCGTCATCAGTCCTATATAACATGTTGTTACCTGATGGTGGTAGGTCATCATCAGTCCTATATAACATGTTACCTGTTGGTGGTAGGTCATCATCAGTCCTATATAACGTGTTACCTGTTGGTGGTTGGTCATCATCAGTCCTATATAACATGTTAACTTTTGGTGGTAGGTCGTCATCAGTCCTATATAACATGTTGGTACCTGTTGGTCTGGTAGGTCATCATCAGTCCTATATAACATGTTGTTACCTGTTGGTGGTAGGTCATCATCAGTCCTATATAACATGTTGTTACCTGTTGGTGGTAGGTCATCATCAGTCCTATATAACATGTTGTTACCTGTTGGTCTGGTAGGTCGTCATCAGTCCTATATAACATGTTGTTACCTGTTGGTGGTAGGTCATCATCAGTCCTATATAACATGTTACCTGTTGGTCTGGTATGTCAACATCAGTCCTATATAACATGTTACCTGTTGGTGGTAGGTCACCATCAGTCCTATATAACATGTTACCTGTTGGTGGTAGGTCATCATCCGTCCTATATAACATGTTACCTTTTGGTGGTAGGTTGTCATCAGTCCTATATAACATGTTACCTGTTGGTCTGGTAGGTCGTCATCAGTCCTATATAACTTGTTGTTACCTGATGGTGGTAGGTCGTCATCAGTCCCATATAACATGTTGTTACCTGTTGGTGGTAGGTCGTCATCAGTCCTATATAACATGTTACCTGTTGGTGGTAGGTCATCATCAGTCCAATATAACATGTTACCTGTTGGTGGTAGGTCATCATCAGTCCTATATAACATGTTACCTTTTGGTGGTAGGTCGTCATCAGTCCTATATAACATGTTGTTACCTGTTGGTGGTATGTCGTCATCAGTCCTATATAACATGTTACCTGTTGGTGGTAGGTCATCATCAGTCCTATATAACATGTTGTTACCTGTTGGTGGTAGGTCATCATCAGTCCTATATAACATGTTACCTGTTGGTCTGGTAGGTCGTCATCAGTCCTATATAACATGTTACCTGTTGGTGGTAGGTCGTCATCAGTCCTATATAACATGTTGTTGTTACCTGTTGGTGGTAGGTCATCATCAGTGCTATATAACATGTTACCTGTTGGTGGTAGGTCATCATCAGTCCTATATAACATGTTACCTGTTGGTGGTAGGTCGTCATCAGTCCTACATAACATGTTGTTACCTGTTGGTGGTAGGTCACCATCAGTCCTATATAACATGTTGTTACCTGTTGGTGGTAGGTCGTCATCAGTCCTATATAACATGTTGTTACCTGATGGTGGTAGGTCATCATCAGTCCTATATAACATGTTACCTGTTGGTGGTAGGTCATCATCAGTCCTATATAACATGTTTCCTTTTGGTGGTAGGTCGTCATCAGTCCTATATAACATGTTGTTACCTGTTGGTGGTAGGTCGTCATCAGTCCTATATAACATGTTGTTACCTGATGGTGGTAGGTCATCATCAGTCCTATATAACATGTTACCTGTTGGTGGTAGGTCATCATCAGTCCTATATAACATGTTTCCCTTTTGGTGGTAGGTGGTCATCAGTCCTATATAACATGTTGTTACCTGTTGGTGGTAGGTCATCATCAGTCCTATATAACATGTTGTTACCTGTTGGTGGTAGGTCGTCATCAGTCCTATATAACATGTTGTTACCTGTTGGTGGTAGGTCATCATCAGTCCTATATAACATGTTGTTACCTGTTGGTGGTAGGTCATCATCAGTCCTATATAACATGTTACCTGTTGGTCTGGTATGTCATCATCAGTCCTATATAACATGTTACCTGTTGGTGGTAGGTCGTCATCAGTCCTATATAACATGTTACCTGTTGGTGGTAGGTCATCATCAGTCCTATATAACATGTTACCTGTTGGTGGTAGGTCATCATCTGTCCTATATAACATGTTACCTGTTGGTGGTAGGTCGTCATCAGTCCTATATAACATGTTACCTGTTGGTCTGGTAGGTCGTCATCAGTCCTATATAACTTGTTGTTACCTGATGGTGGTAGGTCGTCATCAGTCCTATATAACATGTTGTTACCTGTTGGTCTGGTAGGTCGTCATCAGTCCTATATAACATGTTGTTACCTGTTGGGGGTAGGTCACCATCAGTCCTATATAACATGTTACCTGTTGGTGGTAGGTCATCATCTGTCCTATATAACATGTTACCTGTTGGTGGTAGGTCGTCATCAGTCCTATATAACATGTTACCTGTTGGTCTGGTAGGTCGTCATCAGTCCTATATAACTTGTTGTTACCTGATGGTGGTAGGTCGTCATCAGTCCTATATAACATGTTGTTACCTGTTGGTCTGGTAGGTCGTCATCAGTCCTATATAACATGTTGTTACCTGTTGGTGGTAGGTCATCATCAGTCCTATATAACATGTTACCTGTTGGTGGTAGGTCATCATCAGTCCTATATAACATGTTGTTACCTGTTGGGGTAGGTCACCATCAGTCCTATATAACATGTTACCTGTTGGTGGTAGGTCATCATCCGTCCTATATAACATGTTACCTTTTGGTGGTAGGTTGTCATCAGTCCTATATAACATGTTACCTGTTGGTCTGGTAGGTCGTCATCAGTCCTATATAACTTGTTGTTACCTGATGGTGGTAGGTCGTCATCAGTCCCATATAACATGTTGTTACCTGTTGGTGGTAGGTCGTCATCAGTCCTATATAACATGTTACCTGTTGGTGGTAGGTCATCATCAGTCCTATATAACATGTTACCTGTTGGTGGTAGGTCATCATCAGTCCTATATAACATGTTACCTTTTGGTGGTAGGTCGTCATCAGTCCTATATAACATGTTGTTACCTGTTGGTGGTAGGTCGTCATCAGTCCTATATAACATGTTGTTACCTGATGGTGGTAGGTCATCATCAGTCCTATATAACATGTTACCTGTTGGTGGTAGGTCATCATCAGTCCTATATAACATGTTTCCTTTTGGTGGTAGGTCGTCATCAGTCCTATATAACATGTTGTTACCTGTTGGTGGTAGGTCATCATCAGTCCTATATAACATGTTACCTGTTGGTGGTAGGTCATCATCAGTCCTATATAACATGTTGTTACCTGTTGGGGGTAGGTCACCATCAGTCCTATATAACATGTTACCTGTTGGTGGTAGGTCATCATCCGTCCTATATAACATGTTACCTTTTGGTGGTAGGTTGTCATCAGTCCTATATAACATGTTACCTGTTGGTCTGGTAGGTCGTCATCAGTCCTATATAACTTGTTGTTATCTGATGGTGGTAGGTCGTCATCAGTCCCATATAACATGTTGTTACCTGTTGGTGGTAGGTCGTCATCAGTCCTATATAACATGTTACCTGTTGGTGGTAGGTCATCATCAGTCCTATATAACATGTTACCTGTTGGTGGTAGGTCATCATCAGTCCTATATAACATGTTACCTTTTGGTGGTAGGTCGTCATCAGTCCTATATAACATGTTGTTACCTGTTGGTGGTAGGTCGTCATCAGTCCTATATAACATGTTGTTACCTGATGGTGGTAGGTCATCATCAGTCTTATATAACATGTTACCTGTTGGTGGTAGGTCATCATCAGTCCTATATAACATGTTTCCTTTTGGTGGTAGGTCGTCATCAGTCCTATATAACATGTTGTTACCTGTTGGTGGTAGGTCATCATCAGTCCTATATAACATGTTGTTACCTGTTGGTGGTAGGTCGTCATCAGTCCTATATAACATGTTGTTACCTGATGGTGGTAGGTCATCATCAGTCCTATATAACATGTTACCTGTTGGTGGTAGGTCATCATCAGTCCTATATAACATGTTTCCTTTTGGTGGTAGATGGTCATCAGTCCTATATAACATGTTGTTACCTGTTGGTGGTAGGTCATCATCAGTCCTATATAACATGTTGTTACCTGTTGGTGGTAGGTCGTCATCAGTCCTATATAACATGTTGTTACCTGTTGGTGGTAGGTCATCATCAGTCCTATATAACATGTTGTTACCTGTTGGTGGTAGGTCATCATCAGTCCTATATAACATGTTACCTGTTGGTCTGGTATGTCATCATCAGTCCTATATAACATGTTACCTGTTGGTGGTAGGTCGTCATCAGTCCTATATAACATGTTACCTGTTGGTGGTAGGTCATCATCAGTCCTATATAACATGTTACCTGTTGGTGGTAGGTCATCATCTGTCCTATATAACATGTTACCTGTTGGTGGTAGGTCGTCATCAGTCCTATATAACATGTTACCTGTTGGTCTGGTAGGTCGTCATCAGTCCTATATAACTTGTTGTTACCTGATGGTGGTAGGTCGTCATCAGTCCTATATAACATGTTGTTACCTGTTGGTCTGGTAGGTCGTCATCAGTCCTATATAACATGTTATTACCTGTTGGGGTAGGTCGCCATCAGTCCTATATAACATGTTACCTGTTGGTTGGTAGGTCATCATCTGTCCTATATAACATGTTACCTGTTGGTGGTAGGTCGTCATCAGTCCTATATAACATGTTACCTGTTGGTCTGGTAGGTCGTCATCAGTCCTATATAACATGTTGTTACCTGTTGGGGGTAGGTCACCATCAGTCCTATATAACATGTTACCTGTTGGTGGTAGGTCATCATCCGTCCTATATAACATGTTACCTTTTGGTGGTAGGTTGTCATCAGTCCTATATAACATGTTACCTGTTGGTCTGGTAGGTCGTCATCAGTCCTATATAACTTGTTGTTACCTGATGGTGGTAGGTCGTCATCAGTCCCATATAACATGTTGTTACCTGTTGGTGGAAGGTCGTCATCAGTCCTATATAACATGTTACCTGTTGGTGGTAGGTCATCATCAGTCCTATATAACATGTTACCTGTTGGTGGTAGGTCATCATCAGTGCTATATAACATGTTACCTTTTGGTGGTAGGTCGTCATCAGTCCTATATAACATGTTGTTACCTGTTGGTGGTATGTCGTCATCAGTCCTATATAACATGTTACCTGTTGGTGGTAGGTCATCATCAGTCCTATATAACATGTTGTTACCTGTTGGTGGTAGGTCATCATCAGTCCTATATAACATGTTACCTGTTGGTCTGGTAGGTCGTCATCAGTCCTATATAACATGTTACCTGTTGGTGGTAGGTCGTCATCAGTCCTATATAACATGTTGTTGTTACCTGTTGGTGGTAGGTCATCATCAGTGCTATATAACATGTTACCTGTTGGTGGTAGGTCATCATCAGTCCTATATAACATGTTACCTGTTGGTGGTAGGTCGTCATCAGTCCTACATAACATGTTGTTACCTGTTGGTGGTAGATCACCATCAGTCCTATATAACATGTTGTTACCTGTTGGTGGTAGGTCGTCATCAGTCCTATATAACATGTTGTTACCTGTTGAGTGGTAGGTCATAATCAGTCCTATATAACATGTTACCTGTTGGTGGTAGGTCATCATCAGTCCTATATAACATGTTACCTGTTGGTGGTAGGTCGTCATCAGTCCTATATAACATGTTGTTGTTACCTGTTGGTGGTAGGTCATCATCAGTGCTATATAACATGTTACCTGTTGGTGGTAGGTCATCATCAGTCCTATATAACATGTTGTTACCTGTTGGTGGTAGGTCATCATCAGTCCTACATAACATGTTGTACCTGTTGGTGGTAGGTCACCATCAGTCCTATATAACATGTTGTTACCTGTTGGTGGTAGGTCGTCATCAGTCCTATATAACATGTTGTTACCTGTTGGTGGTAGGTCATCATCAGTCCTATATAACATGTTACCTGTTGGTGGTAGGTCATCATCAGTCCTATATAACATGTTACCTTTTGGTGGTAGGTCGTCATCAGTCCTATATAACATGTTGTTACCTGTTGGTGGTAGAATCGTCATCAGTCCTATATAACATGTTGTTACCTGTTGAGTGGTAGGTCATCATCAGTCCTATATAACATGTTACCTGTTGGTGGTAGGTCGTCATCAGTCCTATATAACATGTTTCCTTTTGGTGGTAGGTCGTCATCAGTCCTATATAACATGTTGTTACCTGTTGGTGGTAGGTCGTCATCAGTCCTATATAACATGTTGTTACCTGTTGGTGGTAGGTCGTCATCAGTCCTATATAACATGTTGTTACCTGTTGGTGGTAGGTCGTCATCAGTCCTATAACATGTTGTTACCTGTTGGTGGTAGGTCATCATCAGTCCTATATAACATGTTACCTGTTGGTCTGGTATGTCATCATCAGTCCTATATAACATGTTACCTGTTGGTGGTAGGTCGTCATCAGTCCTATATAACATGTTACCTGTTGGTGGTAGGTCACCATCAGTCCTATATAACATGTTACCTGTTGGTGGTAGGTCATCATCTGTCCTATATAACATGTTACCTGTTGGTGGTAGGTCGTCATCAGTCCTATATAACATGTTACCTGTTGGTCTGGTAGGTCATCATCAGTCCTATATAACTTGTTGTTACCTTTTGGTGGTAGGTCGTCATCAGTCCTATATAACATGTTGTTACCTGTTGGTGGTAGGTCGTCATCAGTCCTATATAACATGTTACCTGTTGGTGGTAGGTCATCATCAGTCCTATATAACATGTTGTTACCTGTTGGTGGTAGGTCGTCATCAGTCCTATATAACATGTTACCTGTTGGTGGTAGGTCGTCATCAGTCCTATATAACATGTTGTTATCTGTTTGTCTGGTACATTTGGATGTGAGTTCCATCAATTTCCACATCCAAAGCACATAACTCCTAAGTAGGTAAATTCAATAATGTCCCAAGATGGAACCATTAAAATCGGAACAGGTTAAAATCTGAACTACAACAACAGAGAAGTAAAATGAATATATGAAACCAAAAGGAAAATCCCCATCCAAGGTCTAGTTAAACACCATTTCTATACTGTATCTAACACCTTCAGAAATGGAGTCAACTGCAAAATACCAGTCAGCCTGTCATCTGCAGGCCACAGGAGGAAATAGTCCACAGTGTTCCATCAGCATACCTGTGTCAGCCTACTGTCATCTGCAGGCCACAGGGAGAATAGGCCACAGTATTCCATCAGCATACCTGTGTCAGCCTGTCATCTGCAGGCCACAGGAGGAAAGGCCACAGTGTTCCATCAGAATTCCTGTGTCAGCCTGTCATCTGCAGGCCACAGGAGGAGAGGCTACAGCGTTCCATCAGAATACCTGTGTCAGCCTGTCATCTGCAGGCCACAGGAGGAGAGGCCACAGTGTTCCATCAGAATACCAGTGTCAGCCTGTCATCTGCAGGCCACAGGAGGAAATAGGCCACAGTGTTCCATCAGAATACCTGTGTCAGCCTTTCATCTCAGACCACAGGAGGAAATAGGCCACAGTGTTCCATCAGAATACCAGTGTCAGCCTGTCATCTGCAGGCCACAGGAGAAATAGGCTCACAGCGTTCCATCAGAATACCAGTGTCAGCCTGTCATCTGAAGGCCACAGGAGGAAATAGGCCACAGTGTTCCATCAGAATACCAGTGTCAGCCTGTCATCTGCAGGCCACAAGGAGGAGAGGCCACATAAAAAAATAGAAGAAATACTAAATGAAGAATATAAAAGGCAAGGTCAGTGTCCCAAATGACACCCTATTCACTATATAGTGCACCCTATGGACCCTGGTGAAAAGTAGTGCACTAAATAGAAGAATAGTGTGTGATTTGGGGATGTAGGGATGGCAGCCCTGAAACCTGGCATTTATTTCCAGCCAATCTGTCAAAAGAGACAGAAGGTGACTGTTAGGGCAGAGAGGGCTAGATGTAGGCCAGTGTAAGACATCCAAGATATTCCCCCCCCCTTGAGACATGACCTTCTCTGGGGCCTTGTCTTTGGTTCCCCCTCTCCCCCACGTTGGTTCCCCCATAGCTCCAGGTGGGGAAATGTTAAGTGAAACACAAAGGGAAGATTTTATGTGTCACCCCTTGCGAGAGAGTCACCTGGGCCCAAGGTCAGAGTGAAGGAAAAGGCGCGAGAGAGAGAGAGAGAGAGAGAGAGAGAGAGAGCGAGAGAGCAGAGAGAGAGAGAGAGAGAGAGAGAGAGAGAACACACAGAGAACACAGAAAGAGAGAGACACAGGGAAAGGAGAGAGTGAACAGGGAGATCGAGAGAGAGAGAGAGAGAGACATACAGAGGGGAAAGGGAGAGAGAGAACATAGAGAGGGGAAACAAGAGAGAACAGAGAGAGGGAGAGACACAGGAAAGAGAGAGTGAACAGAGATGAGAGCGAGAGCAGAAAGAGAGAGAGACGATGAGAAGGCAATGTGAGAGTTTGATGGACCCCCATCCCTCCATCTCCCATCCTCTCTCCCTTCCTCCCTCCTTCCCTCCCTCCTCTCTTTCACCTCTCCTTCTCTCTACTCTTCCCCCTTCTCTCCAACCTACCTCGTATCCGTCCTTCCCATCCACCCTTCCTCTCTACCCTCCCCTCCTCCCTTCTTACCTTCTCATCCTCCTCCTCCTCCTCCTCCCCCTCCCTTCCTCCCTCCTTCGTTCCACGATGTCTGGCTCTTGGCTGTCAGGCTGAGAAATGGCAGGCTAGACAGGGATCTTCTGCCTGGGGAGACAGACAACAGAGACCTCCACACACACACACACACACACACACACACACACACACACACACACACACACACACACACACACACACACACACACACACACAGGTCTGAGTCTTACAGTGTTCATCTGTATCCAGAGAGACATCCAAGACCCCAAGGACCCACTTTTAACAAAACACACTGAAGCATGAGCTCATGGACACACGGACACATAGACACATGCCGGACACACGGACACACGGACACACGGACACACGGACACACGGACACATGCTCGTACTCAACCCAACTGGGATTCCAGACAGAAAACTGAGAATCCCTTTCCTCAACATCACAGAGCCCCCCACCCCCACCCCACCCCCACCCGCACCAATACACCCTTATCCATTTGATTGACAGGTACATAACAGTATACATTCCATCCAGAGAGCTCTTCAGGTAAATACTCCAGTCCCTCCCTATGGGGGCCCTGGTCGAAGCAGTACACTACATAGGGGAACAGGGTACCATTTGGTAGACAGACAAGGGGACAGTTTGATGGGAAACTGTTACAGAAGATCAAATGAGAGGAATACAATGACTGTGTGTTTTATTCTAAGCTATCAGATTCCCAACGGCAGATCAAAACACGTCTTAATTCAAATGAACATGTGTTCTGTGATCCTGTTCATTCACTTATTACAGCTGGAAGACAAGAAGAGACTTTGGCTTTGTCACAAATGGCCACCTATTCCATACATAGTGCACTTACTTCGACCATGAACCATAGGGCTACCTGCTGTGTATAGGGGAATCTTGGGGGCATTTGAAAATAATCCATTAACGCAGAAGTTGTCGAGTGTAAATACCGCAAGACCTATTTACACTGACAACTATGCTCTAATTAACATAGAAACACGTGATGTAGGGAGAGAGAGAGAGAGAGAGAGAGAAGGAGTAGGTGAGGGAGAGAGAGAGAGAGCATCGCAAGAGAGAGAGGGAGGGTGGAAAGGGAGAGAGGGAAAAGGGAGAGATTGAGAGAGAGGAAGACCACATGAGAGAGGGAGAGGGGGGAAAGGTAGAGTAAGAGAGAGGGAGAGACATCACACGAGAGAGGGAGAGGGGGAAAGGGAGAGAGGAGAGACATCACACGAGAGAGGGGGAGAGGGGAAAGGGAGAGAGAGAGAGAGAGGGAGAGACATCACACGAGAGAGGGAGAGGGGGGAAAGGGAGAGAGAGAGAGAGGGAGAGAGACATCACACGAGAGAGGGAGAGGTGGAAAGGGAGAGTGAGAGAGAGGGAGAGACACTCACACCAGAGAGTGAGAGATGGAAAGGGAGAGAGTGAAACAGAGGAAGAGACATCACACGAAGAGTGAGGGGGAATGGGAGAGTGAGAGAGAGGGAGAGACATCACACGAAAGAGTGAGGGGGGAAAGGGAGAGTAAAAGAGAGGGAGAGACATCACACAAGAGAGAGGAGAGGGGGAAAGGGAGAGTGAGAGAGAGGGAGAGAGACATCTCACGAGAGAGGGAGAGGTAAAAGGGAGAGAGAGAGAGTGAGAGAGAGGGAGGAACATCACACGAGAGAGGGAGAGGTGGAAAGGGAGAGAGCGAGACAGAGGGAGAGAGGAGACATTCCGAGAGAGGGAGAGGTGGAAAGGGAGAGAGCGAGACAGAGGGAGAGAGAGACATTCCGAGGAGAGGGAGAGGTGGAAAGGGAGAGAGCGAGACAGAGAGAGATAGAGACATTCCGAGAGAGGGAGAGGTGGAAAGGAGAGAAGCGAGACAGAGGGAGAGAGAGACATTCCCGAGAGAGAGGGAGAGGTGGAAAGGGGAGAGAGCGAGACGGAGGGAGAGAGAGACATTCCGAGAGAGGGAGAGGTGGAAAGGGAGAGAGCGAGACAGAGGGAGAGAGAGACATTCCGAGAGAGAGAGGAGAGGTGGAAAGGGAGAGAGAGCGAGACATACTCACAAGAACAAAGCCACTGATGACCCGTTGAGTTGTGACCCCATGGTTTGTTTATGTTGCTATCATTTTAAAACCTGTTAGGGCTAGGGGGCAGTATTGACACGGCTGGATAAAAAACATACCCGATTTAATCTGGTTACCACTCCTACCCAGTAACTAGAATATGCATATACTTATTCATATGGATAGAAAACACCCTAAAGTTTCTAAAACTGTTTGAATGGTGTCTGTGAGTATAACAGAACTCAAATGGCAGGTCAAAAACCTGAGAGATTCCTTTACAGGAAGTGGACTGTCTGACCATTTCTTGAACTTCTTTTCTATCTCTATCTTTTACAAGGATCTCTGCTCAACGTGACACTTCCCACGTCGTCCATAGGCGCTCAGAGCCCGGGGAAAAACAGAATGTCGTCATTCCAGCCCCAGGCTGAAACACATTATCGCCTTTCTCAGTGGCCGATCAAGGGACTCTGGGCTTATGCGCATGACCCGACCGCCCCATGCTTTTGTGATTTTTTTTTCCTCTCTTTGCGGAAAAAGGAGATTCCTTGTCGGAATATTATCGCTTTTACAAGAAAAATGGCGTAAAAATTGATTTTAAACAGCGGTTGACATGCTTCTAAAAACGGTAATGGAATATTTAGAATTTTATTGTCACGAATTGCGCCATGCGCGCACAATTATTTACCATTTCGGGATAGTGTCTGGAACGACGAACAAAACCCTATTCTGGATATAACGATGGGATTATTTTGGACCAAACCAACATTTGTTATTGAAGTGAGCAGCCCCGGGTTCATTCTGACGTAAGACAACAAAAGGTAATGAAACTTTTATAATAGTAAATATGATTATGGTGAGTTAACTGCCGGGTGTCTAAATAAGCGAGCCGTGATGCCTGGGCTATGTACTTTAGAATATTGCAAAATGTGCTTTCACCAAAAGCTATTAAGGCAACCGGACATATCGAAAGTGCATAGAGGAGGTCTGTATCTATAATTTCTTAAAATAATTGTTATGCTTTTTTGTGAACGCTTATCGTGAGTAATTTTGTAAAAATGTTAGCGACTCCCCGGAAGTTTGCGAGTAGGGTATGCTAGTTCTTGAACGCCACATGCTAATGTAAAATGCTGGTTTTTGATATAAATATGAACTTGATTGAACAAAACATGCATGTATTGTATAACATAATGTCCTAGGGTTGCCATCTGACGAAGATCATCAAAAGGTGAGTGCTGCATTTAGCTGTCTTCTGGGTTTTGGTGACATTATATGCTGGCTTGAAAAAAATGGGTGTCTGATTATTTCTGGCTTGGTACTCATTGCTGACATAATCTAATGTTTTGCTTTCGTTGTAAAGCCTTTTGAAATCGGACAGTGTGGCTAGATTAACGAGTCTTGTCTTTTAAACAGCTGTAAAATAGCCATATGTTTGAGAAGGTAATAGGATTTTTAATGTTTTGAAAATCGCGCCACAGGCTGCAAGTGGATGTTACGTAGGTGGGACGAATTCGCCCCGCCCAGCCTCCAGAGAGGTTAACACATTGGGCTACACACACACACACACACACACACCACACACACACACACACACACACACACACACACACACACACACACACACACACACACACACACACACACACACACAGTAACTGTTTGTTCTCGCGTGTTGCCCTGTGTTACATCATTGTAGAATATAAAATGCATCTGCATAACTAAAGTGGGAACAATCATCGCACTCCCAAACAGAAGAACAGACGAGAACAGAGAAACTTTCTCTCACACACACAGCACACACACACACACACACACACACACACACACACACACACACACACACACACACACACACACACACACACACACACACACACACAGCCCTGGGCCACACAGACACACAGCCCCACACACACAAACAGCCCCACACAACACACACACACCCACACACAGCCCCCCCCACACACAGCCCCACACACAACACAGCCCCACCACCACACACACACACACACACACACACACACACACACACACACACACACACACACACACACACACACACACACACACACACACAAACAGCCTTGTAATACTAATTGCCAGATCCGTAGAAGACTCCAGGGAAGAAGGAGAAACACACAGAACAGTCTTCCTCTCTTCCAGGCCGCGCTAGATCACACCACCAGACATTCACCATGAATTACCACATTGTCTTGGTCCTGCTAATATGTCCAGTGGCACTAGAATCCAAGGCCAAGTCTTTAGATAGGTAGGTAGGTGTGTGTGTGTGGGTGGGTGGGGTGTGTGTGTGTGTGTGTGGTGTGTGTGTGTGTGTGTGTGTGTGTGTGTGTGTGTGTGTGTGTGTGTGTGTGTGTGTGTGTGTGTGTTACTAGGCCTGTTTTCTGGCAGTAAAGAGGTCTGCATTTGTGTGGCATTACACAAAACACTACCTGTCATTTCCTACTGAATGCTGAGGCCAGAGCTCCATTTGTGCCACGTCTGAGTCCACACACACACACACACCACACACACACACACACACACACACACACACGATATACACATGCACATATACGCACGCACGCACAAAAACACACACACACACATATACACATAAGCACAAATATACACTTGTACACAGACACACACATACATATGTACAGACACAATGCACACACACATATAAATATGTACACAGACACACATGCACACACACACACGCACACACACATGTACACACACAGCATACACATACAAACACACACACACACATACAAACACACACACACACACACACACACACACACACACACACACACACACACACACACACACACACACACACACACACACACACACACACACACACACACACTCACACACAGTGAACATGTAGTTGAAGATCCAGGTTCGATACATGGGTATTACATGGGTATTATATAAACCAGGTATGTAGAACACAGTCGGGGTCTCAACTTCCTGTTGAGAGTTAGAATAATAGAACATATTTTAGATGAGTAACTTAGCAGTCAAGCGACCAGCCATCTCAACTTGTATTCTATTCAACGAGTAGCAGTGTTTCAACTTCCTCGAAGTCGGGTCCTCTCCTGGTTCGGTGGAAGTTCGGGGCGGCCGACGCCACCACCTTCAGCCATCGCTGATCCATTTTTCATTTTCCTTTGGTTTTGTTCCTGTCTTCCTTCACCTAGTTCCAATCCCAATTACATGTTGTGTATTTAACCTCTACTTCTCATGTCCTTTTAGCACGGTGATTGTTTGATTGTATGTTGGTGTGCAAGTTATGTTCTGGCCTCCCTGGAGCGCCTTCCCGCCTAAACCCAGTGGGATCTGTAACTCCCTTGCCCCAGGAGTACGAAGGAGTGGCTGCGAACTGCCAGGAGTTTGGCTGGAATTAGACCTCTATCTGGTCACCGTCCACCCGGCTCCATCGGGCCGTGAGAGGGTGTCCGCTCTCTTCTCGTGCTCTCACCGGCCTCCTGGAGTGAGCCACCGTGTGGAGAGAGGGAGATGCGGCGTTGGGACCAAATTGAGGAGTTCACTCCGCTTTTTCCTTCCGGCAGTTCTCGACCACCCGCCCGAGGGCAGAGCGGCAGGTGGGC
>NW_025547969.1:0-15358 GCF_905237065.1 Salmo salar | reverse complement strand
TGTTTTTATATAAATATGAACTTGATTGAACAAAACTTGCATGTATTGTATAACATAATGTCCTAGGGTTGTCATCTGATGAAGATCATCAAAGGTTAGTGCTGCATTTAGCTGTGGTTTGGGTTTATGTGACATTATATGCTAGCGAAAAAATGGGTGTCTGATTATTTCTGCGGTACTCGCTGACATAATCTAATGTTTGCTTCGTTGTAAAGCCTTTTTGAAATCGGACAGTGTGGTTAGATTAACGAGAGTCTTGTCTCTAAAAATGGTGTAAAATATTCATATGTTTGAGAAATTGAAGTAATAGCATTTCTAAGGTATTTGAATAACGCGCCACAGGATTCCACTGGCAGTTGCGTAGGTGGGACGATTTGGTGCCACCTACCCTAGAGAGGTTAAATCGCGTACGTTTTTTATCCGGCCGTCAAATACTGCCCCTATCCCCAACAGGTTAAAGAATTATATATAGACTACTCCTGGATGCAACCGCTGTGTCAGATTTTAAAATAGCTTTACGGAGAAAGCACATTTTTCAATATTCTGAGTACATAGCTCTAGCCATCACGGCGAGCTATACAGACACCCGCCAAGTTCCAGGCAACCTAAACTCAGAATTAGTATTAGAAATATTCTCTTACCTTTGCTGATCTTCTTCAGAATTCACTCCCAGGACTGCTACTTCCACAAGAAATGTTGTTTTTGTTCCAAATAATCCATATTTATGTCCAAATACCTCCTTTTTTCTCGTGCATTCAGAGCACTATCCAAAGGTATAACGCCAGCTGGTACTAGAGACGAAAAGTCAAAATGTTCCATTACACGTACTAGAAGCATGTCAAACGCTGTTTAAAATCAATCTTTATGGTATTTTTAACGTAAAATTGGGATAATATTCAAACCGGACAATAGCGTATTCATTCAAGGAGAAACAGAAGGAACGGCGCCCTTGCGTGACTGTGCATATACAATCCCTTTGTTGCCAGGGGCAGTCCACTCAGAAACTGAGCTCCTATTATCTGCCCAGTGACAGGAGAATGCTCAAACCACTTTCTGAAGGCTTTAGACAGCCAATGGAAGCCTTAGGAAGTGCAATGTAACCCCACGGATACTGTAGTTTCGAAAGGGACTAGAAAGAAGAACTACAATTCTCAGATCCTCCACTTCCTGGTTGACTTTATCTCAGGTTTTTGCCTGTCATATGAGTTCTGTTATACTCACAGACACCATTCAAACAGTTTTAGAAACTTCAGAGTGTTTCTATCCGCAACTACTAATAATATGCATATTCTAGTTTCTAGGGACCAGAGTAGTAACCTGTTTAAATTGGGTACGTTTTTCATCCGCCGTGAAAATACTGCCCTTAGCCCAGACAGGTTATGTTAGGACATAAACTTCACAAGAAAAACACAGCCATTTTCCAAGCAAGAACATGCATCACAAAACCAAATGTACAGCTAAAATATTCACTAACCTTTGATGATCTTCATCAGATGGCACTCATAGGACTTCATGTTATACAATACATGTATGTTTTTGCTCGATAAAGTTCATATTTATATCCAAAAACAGCATTTTACATTGGCGCGTGATGTTCAGAAAATGTATTCCCACCAAAACTTCCTGTGAATGTGCACATCAATTTACAAAAATACTCATTGTAAACGTTGATAAAATTTACAACAGTTATTGAAAGAATTATAGATACACTACTCCTTGACGCAACCGGCTTTGTCAGATTTCAAAATAACTTTACAGAGAAAGCACATTGTTCAATATTCTGAGTACATAGCTCAGCCATCGAAGCAAGCTATACAGCTACTCGCCAAGTTCTGGCATCAACACCACTCTGAATTAGTATTATAAATATTCTCTTACCTTTGCTGATCTTCATCAGAATGCACTCTGAGGACTCCTACTTCCACAAGAAATTTTCATTTTGTTTGAAATACTCCATATTTATGTCCAAATACCCTCGGTTTTGTTCGATGCGTTCAGATCACTATCCAAAAGCATAACGCGCGAGCGTAAATCAGGACACGAAAAGTCAAAATGTTCTATTACCGGTCGTAGAAACATGTCAAACTTTGTTTACAATCAATCCTTAGGGTATTTCTAACATAAAACGTTGATAATATTCCAACCGGACAATAGCGTATTCATTCCAGGAGAAAAAGAAGGAACGGCACACTTGCGGGCTCGTACATACCCAAGCCCTTTGTCCATAGGCAGTCCACTCATTGACTGAGCTCCTATTCTCTGCCCAGTAACAGGAGAAGGAGGAAAGTAGTTTCTTAAGGCTGTTGACAGCCAATGGAAGCCTTAGGAAATGCAACGTGACCCCACAGACACTGTAGTTTCGATTGGGATTCAAAAGAAGAACTACAATTCTCAGATTTCCACTTCCTGGTTGGATTTGTCTCAGGTTTCTGCCTGCCATGAGTTCTGTTATACTCACAGGCATCATTCAAACCGTTTTAGAAACTTCAGAGTGTTTTCTATCCAAATCTACTAATAATATGCAAATATTTGACTCTGGGCCCGAGTATTAGGCAGTTTACTCTGGGCATGCTTTTCATCCGAAATCGAAAATACTTTGCCCCTATACCCTAAAAAGTTAATGTATAAATATTGTTATGGATTTTATTATTGGACTTACGTCGAAAATAGTGTGATGGTGACTGGCTGCACACGTTTTGCTTCTGAGAATCCCCTGTTGTAAAGGATGGACATCCTACAAACGTTAGATAATATTAACATGTATTCTATACGAAATATATACATTTTAAATTATAAGAATACGTGCATTTTACATATTACCTAAAAAATCATTGTCCCCCCCTTTTCTGAATATTTGTGAGAAAAAAAACATAACGCCTGTTTAATATTAGAACAATATCAAATTGTAATATTCAAACAATTCCCAGAAAAATACCTTACGCCTCCAAATCTAATATATTATTTTCACTTACTCACTTTCAGAAAGCTCCATTAGGATGGATTAGGATGGATAGCATTAGGATGGATAGCATCTGTTTCACTAGCCTCGCTCCGCGGTCGTGTCTCTAACGGGAGATTGTGTGTAATGAGTTTACAGAGCGGTGGTGATGTTTTTATCCTGTATGCAAAAATGGGGGGTGTCCGATGTAAATTTATAGACCTGGGGGTTGGGGGACCGTTAGTATATGCGCTGATTAGAAATAAAATTTGTTTTAAACCGTAGGAGGTTGTCGAGACATGATATATTCTGTCTGGGCTGTTTGACTTTTTAGCCTCCACATCCTCTGGGGTGAGATAAATACGTATTTGAAAGGCTTGTGTGGTAATGAATCGAAAGTGCCAAGCCCAATTGAAGAGACGCACACACAATCCTAAACAGCCTCACACACCTTTTTGGTTTCAAACTCCCCATGCAGAGACACACACCCCCACCCCTTTGTTTTGAAACACACACACATACACGCCCGCACACACACACACCTACACATCTTCTCCGAAAGCCTTTTCTCTCGGGACAGGAATGTTGATAGAGCGAAAAGGCAGAGTCCTTTCGTTAAAGGTGAGATACAGCTTTTAAATCACTTTATTTAATTCATAATATTTAGTACAGACCTTTTAAAACATCTTATAATTAATACAAAACATGTTTACTGCGCAATATTGAAAACATGCAATAATGTTTTTATGTTTTCATGTATAAACATTGTTGTACAGCAGGTCAGCCACCATTACCTGGCACAGTACTACACTTTTAATAACCTTTAAATGTTTATAACTGTCTGTTGTAGGAAAGACTATATTCATATAAAATAAGACATTGTTTTTTAAGACATTGCATTTCTCCGCGACAGACCGGGGCGAGAGAGAAAAGACATTCAATTTGAATCCCTTTATTTAATTCTAAATCTTTAGTACATACATTTTAAAAACATGTTTATCTTACAGATAAAGGGCCTGGTTATAGGGTTGTCCCTGACCCCCGTCAGTTTCAATTCCCTGTCGTCAAGACAGGCTCTCTTGCACGCTCCAGCATGGTTCTGTAAGTTTTCACTCCATGGATAGATCAACGTCTTGCATGTAGATCCTGGGTATGTCTTAAGGATAGAAGCTTCCAGCGACGTAATTGTTCACGATTTTGGAAAAGACTGTGCAGCTTATTCATCAGGGTTATGAATATAGGGTAATCCCGCCATTTAAAGCTAAACACAGGCATAAAAAAGTTTACATCCTTGCAGGCTTTGGAAAATACATATGAACTGACAGATTTCGTCGCATTTGTACTATCATATTGTTCACATGGTAAAATTGTCACTTTGGAGTCGGGGGTATACGCCATTGAAGAGATTCTTATGGCTTTCAAATCACAGCACCCGCACACCAGCTATTCCAATGCATAGCCTGGCAGGGTTGTACCACTCAGGGCCTGTTCAATTTGACAGAGCGCTAGCCGTATCTTAAGCCATTCTCTCATATGCAGCGCAGGAGAAAAACTCCCCGGTTTTGCATGATAAAGGGGGTTGGGACCGCTGTCTGTGAAAATCTTCACAGTTGAATCCTCAGGTTGGAATATGTAAGTCATATGGCCATCACTCGTATCCAAAACTCCTTTAAAACATTCAGGGGCCTCACACAAAATGTCCTCGATGTTTTTATCATTGGGTTCGTGACAAGTGGCGCATAATACCCCGAGAATTGGCCTAGGAGACATAATTTTCTGTTAATGTTCTGGGTTTTATTTATAAAATCTTGTTTAGTGTTCTGGGGCCGCATGTGTTGTTCTGGGTCTTATTTATAATGTGTCTGCCACCAGCACAATCCCCCCGGACATTCCTGCTTCATAGACAACAGCCCTAAGGCCAATAAAATAGGGGGTGTGGGGCCATCCTCTTTGGAATGTTCAAACACATCCCCCCACCAGTTCAACGAGGTCCCTACACATCAATCATCATGACAACTTCAAAGGAATAGATGCAATATGTGCATAAATTAACACACACTCTAACACGTGACAACAGGAACAGGATGCACTTATATGAGCATAACCACGTGATAACTTCCCGCCAGGATGTCCTGACCGGATGCCCATATTTGGGCATGCACACGTCATCTGGACATAGGGTCATAAATCAAACGTTTGACGTGCGTCGTCTACTTTTTCTCTCTTCGGGGCTCTATTTTAACAACCTAATGCAATGGTAAATCTAAGCGCAGGCGGTAGTGCTATAGGTTCCGGGTGTGACAGAAATATTTTTTATATTTTCACTATCACAATTATCCGCAAACTTCCTGGCATTGGCCCTAGAGGGCTGAGTTTTTATGAAAAAACAAGTTGTGGGTGTGTTGAGGCTTGGCCTCTCACTGGCCAATCAGAATGTGCTCTATGACAAAATAGTGTATTTGGTTGCTTCAAGTTGTGTATTCATGGTCTTTTATGTATTGCCTTGGAAACAACTCAAATTCCAATGTTAGTCCGTTATAGTTTGTTAAGTGGCTTACAGAAACGAAATAACAAAATGTAGACCTATCTTTGCTAAATACATTAACTTGAACCTATTTTAGGTCCACATTGTGGCTTCAATAGCATTCACACTGATATCGGGCTAGGCCTACTGTAAATTGCATTATGGCTGAGCATGGACATGCCAAACATTGTCAATAAGCAAGATTAAATTCATTATTGATAAGGCCTAAAAAGAGAATGACTCATTCTAATAATATTCTAAAAGAAAATGAAACAGCAACTTGTTTTAACTAGGCTATGTCACACTTCCAGACACCATAATTTCTCCCGTGGGCATATAATATTAAAACAGCACAGACTATGGATGGTGTTATGCACATCCAAACTTTTCACAGTAGCTGGACAATGGTCCAATATAAAGATAAATGGAGAATGTCCACTCTTCATTAAACTGCTCCCCAAATAGTCCTATGTTTTATGAACATAATCAGAATCAAATCAAATTTATATAGCCCTTCTTACATCAGCTGATATATCAAAGTGCTGTACAGAAACCCAGCCTAAAACCCCAAACAGCAAGCAATGCAGGTGTAGAAGCACGGTGGCTAGGAAAAACTCCCTAGAAAGGCCAAAACCTAGGAAGATTATAACATGGCCAAGATGTTCAAATGTTCATAAATGACCAGCATGGTCAAATAATACAACCATTTTACAGATAAAATCACATTCACAAATCTCCAGAAGTTGCATTGCAAGCACGCCATGGACATTGTCACCATAATACCAGTAAGGTGAATCATTCGAATACATTTTGTTGTAATAAAATTGAACAAAAAACAAGCAATTCAGTTTTATTTATTTTTTGGGAGGGGATTTTATTCACGTCCAAATTGGGACCTGCATGCAGCTAAAATAATGTGGGCCTGCCTACAATACATAGATAAAAAGTGAATATTTTACTCCTCTCAAACTTGATATTTTAATAAAGCTTTGGTGATTAAGATTTATTTCAAGGGGTATCAGGAGCCAAACCCTTAATCGACAGTCTTGACTACTTCGCAATTGTATTGGGCAGCCAAAAAACGTTAATTTAGCGGAGGGGAGACTACAGTATGCTTGATTAAAAAAAAAAATACAGCGAAATGGGATTTAAAAAATACTTTTTGTTTCTAAATACGTATACAGGCATCAAAAACACATTAGGCAACTCTTGTTCCATGCATATGGGCAGTGTGCGTCACGGCTGGATAGGCTGCGTTTCCACTGTCAAGATTACTGAAATAACCAACTTCGTTACCACTAAAACCAGCTTTTAGTTGGTCTTAAATATCCCTATCAGCGCTGCCTGAAAGTAGTACTTTGGATCATGCTTTACGGACACATGTCACATATTTACGCACCACCCATCTGAGCGAAGTGATATAACTGATATAAGACATGTCAATTGCCAAACCTGGGGTTAGGGCTGGAAAATGCCAGTGCGACAGTTTTTAACATGACAAAATTGCAAACTAACGCCGTTTGACACTAGCCCGGCCTTAACGCCAGCCCGAAAATAGAGCCCTTGGTGTCAATAACAACGGTTGGTTATGTTAGACTGAAACGTCCCGATTAGTCAAGCTGCTCCAAATCTGAATCTCGCAAATAATTGGCCTCTTTAATTTGTCCAATAGTGAGAGACAATTATTTGAGTCATAAGGAATCAATAAATATTTAGACAGCACTGAATAACACTGCAATAACACTACTAACATCATTGTATTAACACGTTGTTTAATGCATAGCAATGTTGAGCATTTTTAAAACATATTATAATCACCCCGGGTAGATATTTTTATTTTATATATTTTTTATTTCACCTTTATTTAACCAGGTAGGCCAGTTGAGAACAAGTTCTCATTTACAACTGCGACCTGGCCAAGATAAAGCAAAGCAGTGCGACAAAAACAACAACACATAAACAAACGTACAGTCAATAACACTAGAAAATCAATGTTAAGTGTGTGCAAATGTAGAAGAGTAGGGAGGTAGGCAATAAATAGGCCATAGAGACTAAATAATTACAATTTAGCATTAACACATGAGTGATAGATGTGCAGATGATGATGTGCAAGTAGAGATACTGGGGTGCAAAAGAGCAAGAGGGTAAGTAATATTATGGGGATGAGGTAGTTAGGTGTGCCATTTGCAGATTGCCTGTGTTGGGTATAAATATTGGGTATGTCTTAAATGTTCTGCCAAAATGTTACGGGTTTAAGGATGAGTTGGCTCCACTCCTGTACTTCCTAGTGTGTTTGTTTAGTTCAGGACTGGTGCACCTCCTTCCCTCTCTGCCCCTATCTGTTTCACTGCCCCTGGCCTGGTGCATGCACACACATGGCTTCTGGAAAGAAATTCTGTCGACATGCTCAACCAGTGTCGCTCATTCAGCCGTTAGAAACTTTCACCCGGCTTTCCCCACTATGCAACAAGTCGGAGTCAGTGCCCGAGCCTTCTCAAGTCTCTCCTTCATCCATTAGGGGTCTGAGCTGCCTATGCCTCCCTCCATTAGCTATGACAAATTGAAACCCTAGTCATAGGCGACTCCATTACCCGTAATATTATACTTAAAAGAATCACGCAGCGATCACATTGTTTACCAGTGGGCAGGGCTACCGACGTAAAGGTAAATCTGAAGATGGTGTTGGCTGAGGCTAAACTTGGGGAGTGTAGAGAGTATAATTGTTATCCAAATCGGTACCAACGATTTTAGGATGAAACATTCAGGTTGCAAAGTGCAACACATGGCTTAATCGTGTAATTTACAGTGCCTTCAGAAGCATTCACAGCCCTTGACTTTTCCACACTTTGTTGTGTTACAGCCTAAATTTAAAATATATTAAATTGCGAATTGTTTGTCACTGGCCTAAACAAAATACCCCATAATGTCAAAGTGGAATTATGTTTTAAGAAATGTTTAGAAATTATTTTAAAATGAATAGCTGAAATGTCTTGAGTAAATAAGCGTTCAACCCCTTTGATATGGCAAGCCGAAATAAGTTCACGAGTACAAATATTATGTAACTTGTTAAGCACAAGTTGCATGGACTCACTCTGTGCAATAAAGTGAATAACATGATTTTTGAATGACTACCTCATCTCTGTACCCCACACTTATCTGTAAGGTCCCTCAGTCGAGCAGTGAATTTCAAACACAGATTCAACCACAAAGACCAGGGAGGTTTTCCAATGCCCCACTCAGGGATTTCACCATGAGGCCACTGGTGACTTTCAAACAGTTACAGAGTTTAATGCCTGTGATAGGAGAAAACTAAGGATGGATCAATGATCCACAATACTAACTTAAGACAGAGTGAAAAGAAGGAAGCCTGTACATAATACCAATAATCCAAAACAGGCATCCTGTTTGCAAAAGGGACTAAAGTAATATTGCTAAAAAATGTGGCAAAGCAAATAACTTTTTGTCCTGAGTGGAAAGTGGCCTTATTTTTAAGCATAGTGGTGGAAGCATCATGTTATGGGTATTTAAAAAAAGTAACCTTTATTTAACTAAGTCAATTAAGAACAAATTCCTATTTAAAATGACAGCCTACCGGGGAACAGTGGGTTAACAGATGTTTATCTTATCAACTCAGGGATTCAATCCAGCAACCTTTCGGTTACTGGCCCAACGCTCCAACCACTAGGCTACCTGCCACCCTGGGTATGCTTGTAATCGTTAAGGAGTGAGGAGTTTTTCAGGATAAAAAAGAAACAGAATGAAGTTCAGGACAGGCATAATCTTAGAGAAAAACCTGATTTAGTCTGCTTTCCACCAGACACTGGGAAATAAATTCACCTTTCAGCAGTACAATAACCTAAAACACTCAGTGGTGAAAAATTACTCAAAAGTCATACTTGAGTAAAAGTAAAGATACCCTTAATAGAAAATGACTCAAGAAAAGTGAAAGCCACCCAGTAAAATACTACTTGAGTAAAAGTCTTAAAGTATCAAAAGTAAATGGAATTGCTAAAATGTACTTAAGTATCAAAAGTAAAAGTATTAATAATTTCAAATTCCTTAAAATATGCAAACCAGACAGCACAATTTCTTGCTCCATTTTTAATTCTACGTATAGCCAGGGGGCACAATACAACACTCTGACATTAATTTATAAAAAGGCCAACATCTTCCCGGACCCGGGTTACTAAAAATGTTCCCCATGTGTGCAGCTTCTATAAGTGCCTCTACTCTACTGCTCCATGCCAATGCGCAAATGCGATGATATGCATGCAATGCTTTATTATAAAGAGATTTTTTCCCCGTCAGTCGTTCTGGTACCTCAGGAACTCACCAGGTCAAACCATTCTCGTGCTCACTTCTTGTTCCGGCACCTACGGATTTACAAATTTAGCACTCTGCATAGGAAACGATGAAGTCTGGTTTTAGACCCCATCATAGTACTGACACTCCACTCTTGAAGGTGGTAATTTGCCTTTTAATGCAGCCAGACCAAGGTTCTGCGTCTGTCCTCGTGCTCCTAGACCTTAGTGCCGCTTTCGACACCATCAATCAACACATTCTTTTGGAGAGATTGGAAATCCTAATTGGTCTACCCTGACAAGTTATTGCCTGGTTTAAATCTAATCTGTCAGTTCATCTCTGTAGATGGTTGATCCTCTGACAAATCAATGATAAGTTTCAGTTTTCCTCAAGGTTCCGTTCTAGGACCACTAGGTTAGCAAAACTTGAAATTGTGTTTTTTACAAATGTAGAGACTCAGACCTAGAAAATGGTATAGCATAAATTACATACAGTTAAAATATGAAGCTTACATACGCCTAGGTTGGAGTCATTAAAACTTGTTTTTCAACCAGTCCACAAATGTATTGTTAACAAATTATAGTTTTGGCAAGTTGGTTCGGACATCTACTTTGTGCATGACACAAGTAATTTTTCCAACAATTGTTTTACAGACAGATTATTTCACTTATATTTCACTGTATCACAATTCCAGTGGGTCAGAAGTTTACATACACTAAGTTGACTGTGCCTTTAAACAGCTTGGAAAATTCCTGAAAATTATGTCATGGCTTTAGAAGATTCTGATAGGCCAATTTACATAATTTGAGTCAATTGGAGGTGTACCTGTGGGATGTATTTCAAGGCCTACCTTCAAACTCAGTGCCTCTTTGCTTGACATTATGGGAAAATCAAAAGAATTCAGCCAAGACCTCAGAAAAAAATTGTAGACCTCCACAAGTCTGGTTCAACCTTGGGAGCAATTTCCAAACACCTGAAGGTACCACGTTCATCTGTACAAACAATAGTACGCAAGTATAAACACCATGGGACCACGCAGCCGTTATACCGCTCAGGAAGGAGATGGGTTCTATATCCTAGAGATGAACGTACTTTGGTGCGAAAAGTGCAAAGCAATCCCAGAACAACAGCAAAGGACCCTGTGAAGATGCTGGAGGAAACAGGTACAAAAGTATCTATATCCACAGTAAAATGAGTCCTATATCAACATAACCTGAAAGGCCGCTCAGCAAGGAAGAAGCTGCTCCAAAACCACCATTAAAGCCAGACTACAGTTTGCAACTGCACATGGGGATAAAGATCGTACTTTTTGGAGAAATGTCCTCTGAGTCTTGTCACGTCCTGACCATAGTAAGTTATTATTTTCTATGGTAGAGTAGGTCAGGACGTGACAGGGGGGTGTTGTTCTATGTTTTCTATTTCTATGTTTAAGTTCTATTTCTATGTTGGGATTGTTTGGGTTGATCTCTAATTGGAGACAGCTGATCCTCGTTGCATCTGATTAGAGATCATATTTAAGTAGGGGTTTTTCTCTTCCTGTTTTGTGGGTGAATATATTTTGAGTAGTGTGTTTTATTCTCTGCGTCACGGTTTGTTGTGTTTGTGGTTTCAAGTATTTAAGTGTATTGCATTCAGTTTCACGTTTAATAAATATGTGGAACGAAACTGACGCTGCATTTTGGTCCGATCCTTCAGACCGCCGTGACAGGTCTGATGAAACAAAAAATAACTATTTGGCCATGAAGACCATCTTTATGTTTGAGTAAAAATGGGGAGGCTTGCAAGCCGAAAAACATCATCCCAAACCATGAGGCACTGGGGGTGGCAACGCATCATGTTGTGGGGGTGCTTTGCTGCAGGAGGGACTGGTGCACTTCACAAAATAGATGGCATCATGATGTAGGACAAATTATGTGGATATATTGAAGCAACATCTCAAGACATCAGTCAGGAAGTTAAAGCTTGGTCGCAAATGGGTCTTCCAAAAGACAATGACCCCAAGCATACTTCCAAAGTTGTGGCAAAATGGATTAAGGACAACAAAATCAGGGTATTGAAGCGGCCATCACAAAGCCCCTGACCTTAATCCCATAGAAAATTTGTGGGCCGAATTGAAAAAGCATGTGTGAACAAGGAGGCCTACAAACCTGACTCAGTTACAACTTATCTGTCAGGAGGAATGGGCCAAAATTTACCCAACTTATTGGCCTGGGGAAGCTTGTAGGAAGGCTACCCAAAACCTTTGACCCACGTTAAACAATTTAAAGGCAATGCTAGCAAATACTAATTGAGTGTATGTTAAACTTCTGACCCACTGGGAATGTGATGAAAGAAATAAAAGCTGAATAATAATTCCTACTATTATTCTGACATTGCACATTCTTAAAAATAACGTGGTGATCCTAACTGATCTAAGACAGGAATATATGGGAAATTAATTCTGCTTGACAATTTGATAAACTTGTAACACCCACTTTTGATAAAATGGCCTTTTGAATGTTTTGGTGAATGTACTGGAGAGCTCTTTGTCTACATCCATTCAGCATCATTCATTCACTTAAGCTTTAGCCCCACACGATGACATCAACAGCCTGGTGGTCCAAAATAGCATAACTGGTGTATTTTAAACACCAATAAACCCATCAGTTAAAAATGAATGTAGTATATGTCAATCTACTTGCAACTTTCTAAACAATGTTTTGATTCTGTTCTGACTTGTTAGCTAGCTAGCTAATGTTAACCTCTATGGGCTAGGCACCTACTCAACAGCCAGTTGAATCCTGTGTGCAGTTATTCAAATCCTTAGATATGCTATTACTTCAATTTTTCAAAAATATGACTATTTTACACCATTTTAAAGATAAGACTCTCGTTAAGCTCTAACCACACTGTCCGATTTCAAAAGGCTTTACAACGAAAGCAAAACACTTAGATTATGTCAGCAGAGTACCCAGCCAGAAATAATCAGACAACCATTTTTCAAGCTAGCATATAATGTCACATAAACCCAAACCACAGCTAAATGTAGCACTAACCTTTGATGATCTTCATCAGATGACAACCCTAGGACATTATGTTATTCAATACATGCATGTTTTGTTCAATCAAGTTCATATTTATATACAAAAACCAGCTTTTTACATTAGCATGGACTAGCATGTGACTAGCATTCCCACCGAACACTGCCAGTGAATTTACTAAATTACTCACAATAAACGTTCACAAAAGCATAACAATTATTTTAAGAATTATAGATACAGAACTCCTCTATGCACTCGATATGTCGAGATTTTAAAATAGCTTTTCGGTGAAAGCTTACATTTTGCAATATTCTGAGTAGATAGCCCATCACAGGGCTAGCTATTTAGACACCCGAGCAGGTTTAGCACTCATCAAAGTCAGATTTACTATAAGAAAATGTTCTTACCTTTGTTGTCTTCGTCAGAATGCACTCCCAGGACTTCTACTTCAATAACAAATGTTGGTTTGGTCCAAAATAATCCATCACAAGTTATATCCAAACAGCGGCGTTTTGTTTGTGCGTTCTAGACACTATCCTAAAGGCTAAATAAGGGTGACGAGCATGGCGCAATTGAGAAAAGAATTCTAAATATTCCAAATCCGTACTTGAAGCATGTCAACCGCTGTTTAAAATCAATTTTATGCCATTTTTCTCATAAAAGCGATAATATTCCGACCGGGAATCTGCGTTTAGATAAACAGACAAAGGAAAAGAAACCATTCGGTCGAAGCGGGCACGCGCCTAAGCCCATAGTACTCTGAGTGGCCACTTGCCAAAAAGCGATAAAGTGTTTTCCCAGCCAGAGCCTGCCTGGAAGTATTGTTTCAACGTTTTTCCCGGGCTCTGAGACCCTATAGAAGACGATTAGGAAGTGTCACGTTATTGCACAGATCCTGAGTCTTCAATAAAAAGAGCCAAGATGAAACAGTACTTCTCAGACAGGCCACTTCCTGTTGAAATCTTCTCAGGTTTGGCCTGCCATAGTTCTGTTATACTCACAGACACCATTCAAACAGTTTTATAAACTTTAGGGTGTTTTCTATCCAAAGGCCAATAATTATATGCATATTCTAGTTGCTGGGCAGAGTAGTAACCAGGATTACGGTACGTTTTTATCCAGCCGTGCAAATACTGCCCCTATCCTAGCCAGTTTATATAATAACTACATCATTAGCTGAGCATCGACTTAACTTTAGCTAAATTGTATTCATTATTACAGGAAAATAAACTCACAAGAAGCTAATTATTTACAAGTTAATGGCAAGCTAATTACGGAAATAGCTAACCAACTTTAGTCATAGTTTACCTGTTGGGGATAGGGGGCAGCATTTGCACGGGCCGGATAAAAAACGCACCCGATTTAATCTGCTTACTACTCCTGCCCAGTAACTAGAATATGCATATAATTGTGTAATTTGAATAGAAAACACCCTAAAAGTTTCTTTGAAAACTGTTTGAATGGTGTCTGTGAGCATATCAGAACTCATTTCGCATATGGCCAAAACCTGAGAAGATTCCAAACAGAAACGCCTCTCTGACTATTTCTTGGCCTTTCTTGATCATCTCTAACCAAAACAGGGGATCTCTGGTATAACGTGCGAAATTTTCTAACGCCTCCCATAGGCTCTCAGAAGGCGCCAGAATGATGAATGGTGACTTTGCAGGTCATGGCTGAAAAACAGTAGCGCATTTGGATAGTGGTCGATCTGAGAACAATGAGACTGAGGCGCGTGGACGAGCCGGCTACTCATGTTTTGCTTTTTAGTCTTTGAACGAAAACAGGGTTTCCCGGTCGGAATAAAAATTGATTTTAAACAGCGCTTGACATACCAAAGTACGTAATGGAATATTTAGAAATTTTGTCACTAAACGTTGCTACGCTGGCTTACCCTTCTTTTACCCTTCGAATAGTGTCTTGAACGCACTAACAAAACGCCGCCATTTGGATATAACTATGGATTATTTTGGAACCAAACGCAACATTTCGTTATTGAAGTAGAAGTCCTGGGAGTGCATTTTGACTTAAGAACAGCAGTTAATCCAATTTTCTAAATAGTAATTTTGAGTTTGGTGAGTACCACACTTGCGGGTGTCAAAATAGCTAGCCTGTGATGGCCGGGCTATCTACCAGAATATTGCAAAATGTGCTTTCACCGAAAAGCTATTTTAAAATCGGACATAGCGATTGCATAAAAGAGTTCTGTATCTATACTCAAAATAATTGTTATGTTTTTTGTGAACGCTTATCGCGGAGTAATTTAGCAAATTCAATCGGAAGTGTTCTGTGTAATGCTAGTCACATGCTAGTCATGATGCTAATGTAAAATGCTGGTTTTTTTGATAAATATGAACTTGATTGAACAAAACAGCATAATTGTATAAATATAATGTCCTAGGAGTGTCATCTGATGAAGATCATCAAAGGCAAACAGTGCTGCATTTAGCTGTGGTTTTGCTTTTGTGACATTATATGCTAGTTTGAAAAATGGGTGTCTGATTATTTCTGGCTGGGTACTCTGCTGACATAATCTAATGTTTTGCTTGGTTGTAAAGCAGCTAGATAGTATATAAA
>NW_025547968.1:0-25156 GCF_905237065.1 Salmo salar | reverse complement strand
TGTTTATCCTCTCTCCCTGTGTTTATCCTCTCTCCCTGTGTTTATCCTCCTCCTCCAGCGAAGTGGCAGTTCAGAGCCTCCAGCGGGTTCCCAGTTCAGAGCCTCCAGTGGGGTTCCCAGTTCAGAGCCTCCAGTGGGGGTTCCCAGTTCAGAGCCTCCAGCGGGATTTCAGTTTAGAGCCTCCCAGCGAATCCACGGTCCGGTTCCACTGAAGTGGGGAGCCTCAAGCGGAGTGGGGTCTGTGTCCCGCACACTGAGTCTGTGTCCCGTGACCGGGTCGGGTCCCTTTTGGACCGGGTCTTCCCGCACCGGAGTCTGTTCCCGCACCGGGTCGCGTCCCGCACCCGAGCCGGAGATGCCACCCGGACCCTCCCCTAGGTTCAGGTTGCAGCGAGTCCGCACCTTTGGTACTGTCCCCCCTGCCTTAGAGAGCCTTTTTGTCCTCTATTTTGTTAGGTCAGGGTGTGACTTGGTGGGCATATCAATGTTGCTATTTCTTTGTTGGCCTAGTGGTTCCCAATCAGAGGGCAGCTGATTTAAGGGGCTCGTTGTCTCTGATTGGGGGATCATACTTAGGCAGCCCTTTTCCCCACCTGTGATTGTGGGATCTTGTTTTTGTACAAGCTGCTGTGAAGCCTGTAGAACTTTACATTCGTTTTGTATTTTCTTTGTTTTGTCGGGTGTTCATCAAATAAAAAGTAGATGTACGCACCACGCTGCACCTGGTCTCCTTCTTACGACCAAACGATAGCACTCCCTGTATTTATCCACTCTCCTCCTCTCCCACCCCTTTATGACAACTCTACCACTGTGAAAACACAATGATTTTAACCCATGGCCCTCTGACTGATCACATCCAGGTGGTCCCCATCATTAGGACCTGAGGCTGGAGGGATTTGTGTGTTCGCGTGTGTGCCTGCCTGTGTGTGTGTGTGTGTGTGTGTGTGTGTGTGTGTGTGTGTGTGTGTGTGTTTGTGTGTGTGTGTGTGTGTGTTGTTTTTTTTTTTGTTACGGTGATGACTCACAGAGGCCTGCTTCACACATTCTCTCTCAGGCAGGTCCAGATGTGTGTGTTG
This sequence comes from Salmo salar, assembly GCF_905237065.1. Lineage (NCBI taxonomy): Eukaryota > Metazoa > Chordata > Actinopteri > Salmoniformes > Salmonidae > Salmo > Salmo salar. The sequence continues at coordinate 24,080 of NW_025547968.1, read as the reverse complement.
GAGTGAAAGGGCCCCAGAGTCAAGTACTCACAGGTGTCCATATCCATTAGAATGTGTTTATATCACTGAGACACACACACACACACACACACAGAGACACACACACACACAAAATTTGGCACCCGTAAAACCAAGATGGTGCTGCACTGTATGAGCTTTACTTTTTTTTGTTGCACGGAATGTATGCGCTATTATTTCTATTATGATCGAATAAGATCTTTTGAACATCAGATGTGTTTCTTCGACCTACCCAAGAGGAAACGCTGATGAAAAAGGAGGCTGGAGGCGTCCTAGTGAAGGCAAAGGGAAAACCACTTCCCTCTAGTCTCTTGATAATAAGATGGATGACCTCTGATCGCAGATTTGCTGTCAACGGGACTCAATATTCCTTTTTTTTCTGAAACGATGGCTATCGGAGTATTGTCTTTTTCATTAACAACAGATGGTGTGTAGACTCCAGCGTAGTGGAAGTCTCAACCTATTGTTCAACCGTCTTGGAATACCTGATGGTCAAATACTGACCCTTCATCTGTTATCGTGACTGTTGTATATATTCCACCTCAGGACAACAAAAGCTGTCACTCAACGAACTGTACGAGGTTATAAACAAGCAAGAAACCATTTACAGGGAGGCTGCTTTTTCTTGTTCCGCGATTTTTATTCGTGCGGTCACTAAGACACGTCATTCCCAACTTCTATCAACACGTCTCATTTCGCCACTAGGGGCGCACATTCCCAGACCACTGTTAATCAACCCACAAGCAGGCATACAAGGCCTTCCCTCGTCCCCCCTTTGGCAAATCAGATCATAACTCTATACTACTGGTGGAATCCATTTACACAGGCTCCAATGCTTGAGGCAGGGGATACAGTCTTTTACGAACTACAAAACGAAGACCCAGCCATGCCCAACGATGCCTCTCTCTACCCGAGAGGCTTTGGTAAAATGCCCAACGCTTGGTAAAAACCACACTGAGACATTCACGAGGGCTCTCGCTGACGCAGAGGACTGGGTGATCTCGCCAAGGCCGACCTGAGTAAGGTTTTTAATCTCACTCGCAAGGCTCGCGTGGTTGGACGATATTCCAGGGCGCGTTCTCAGAGCATACGCAGACCAGATGGCAGACATCTTCATGGTCATTTTCAGCCTCTCCTTGTACCCCGTCTGTAATCCCCACATGTCCAAAACTGACCACCATCATTCCTGTTCCCAACAACTCTAAGGCTTCATGCCACAATGACTAAGACCCTGTAGCACTCACGCCTGTAATCATGAAGTGCTTTGAAAGGCTGGTTAGGCAACACATCAACTCCATCATCCCAGACACACTAGACCCACTCCAATTTGCATACCGCCCCAACGACCCAACAGATGATGCACTCTACACTTCCCCTTCCCAGCTGGACAAGAGGAACACCTGTGAGAATGCTGTTCATCGATTATAACTCAGCGTTCAACACCATAGTGTTCTCCAAACTCGTCACCAAGCTCAGGACCCTGGGACTAAACTCCTCCCTCTGCTACTGAATTCTGGACTTCCAGACGGGCCGCCCCAAGGTGGTGAGGGTAGGCAACATCACCTCCGCCACGCTGACCCCTCAACACAGTCCCTCCTGACCACCGTTTACCCACGACTCTGTGGCCACTCTCAACTCCATCATCAAGTTTAATGACGAAATGACGGTGTTAGGCCTGATCACCAACGGCGATGAGACAGCCTACTGGGAGTAGGTCAGAGACCTGGCAGGACTGGTGCCAGGACAATAACCTCTCCCTCAACCTCAGCAAGACCAAGGAACTGATCATTGACAACAGGAAACATGGGGTGGGTGCACACCTCTTCGGGGGCAGCAGGGGAGAGGGTCAAGAGCTTCAAGATCCTCTGTGTCCACGTCACTGAGGACTTAAGCCAGAGACTGGAGAGTCATTATTCAACGTTCTGGCGCCTTCTGAGAGCCTACGGGAGCCTTAGAAAATGTCACGTTACAGCAGAGATCCTTTTGTTTTGGATAGAGATGACAAAGAAGGCCAAGAAATGGTCAGAGAGGGCGCTTCCTGTTTGGAATCTTCTCAGAGTTTTGGCCTGCCATATGAGTTCTGTTATACTCACAGACACCATTCAAACAGTTTTAGAAACTTTAGGGTGTTTTCTATCCAAATCAAATAATTATATGAATATTCTAGTTTCTGGGCAGGAGTAATAACCAGATTAAATCGGGTACGTTTTTTATCCGCCGTGAAAATACTGCCCCCTATCCTAAACAGGTTAACATGTTCCTCTCACACCAGAACAGTCATGAAGACGGCAATGTCGCTACTCCCTTAGGAGGCTGAAAAGATTTGGCCTCAGATCCTAAGGAACTTTTTACAGCTGCACCATCGAGAGCATCCTCACTGGTGATATGGCAACCGCATCGCCCGACAGGAAGACGCCAACAGAGGATGGTCAGACGGCCCAGCGCATCACTGGGGTTGAGCTCCTTAGTCATTCAGGACGTAACTGCCAGGTGGTGTCTGGGAAAATGTCCAAGACATGGACTGTTCACCAAGCTTCTGTCCGGCAGGTCTCTCAACGCTCAGACCAACAGACTCCTAAACACCTTCTATTCCCAGGCCATTAGACCAAATAACTAACAACTACTACTCTCCCTCTCCCACAGACTATCCACACTGACTCCACACCCATCCACAGGTCTCTACCCACTCAGACACACACACCTTCACTGTCACTGTTAGTCACACTCATTTACATCCACACACACACCTACTCCGAATGATTATGGATTATTGACTAGATGTATTACTCCATAATGCTGCTGTTGATTGATTATTGATTAGCTTTACCATTAGTATCTATCTATTGATCCGCTACTGGTCACTGTTACTGCTGTTGACTGATTATTGATTAGCTTTACAATTAGTTTATTACCATAAGTAGTCACTTTTCAGCCCTGTTTATAACAGCATCAGCTGTTCCGACGACTGTGAGACCACGCTCTCCGCAACCGATGTGAGACTGTTAAACAGGTCAACATTCACAAGTCCGCAGGGGCCAGACGGATTACCAGGACGTGTACTTCGAGCATGTGCTGACCAGGTGGCAAGTGTCTTCACTGACATTTTCAACTTGTCCCTGTCTGAGTCTGTAATACCAACATGTTTCAAGCAGACCACCATAGTCCCTGTGCCCAAGAACACTAAGGTAACCTGCCTAAATGACTAATGACCTGTAGCACTCACGTCTGTAGCCATGAAGTGCTATGAAAGGCTGGTCATGGCTCACATCAACACCATTATCCCAGAAACCGTAGACCCACTCCAATTTGCATACCGCCCCAACAGATCCACAGATGATGCAATCTCTATTGTGCTCCACACTCGCCCTTCCCACCTGGACAAAAGGAACACCTATGTCAGAATGCTGTTCATTGACTACAGCTCAGCGTTCAACACCATAGTACCCTCAAAGCTCATCACTAAGCTAAGAACCCTGGGACTTAAACACCTCCCTCTGCAACTGGATCCTGGACTTCCTGACGGGCCGCCCCAGGTGGTGAGGGTAGGTAACAACACATCTGCCACGCTGATCCTCAACATGGGGGCCACTCAGGGGTTCGTGCTCAGTCTCCCTCCTGTACTCCCTGTTCACTAATGACTGCATGGCCAGGCACCAACACCATCATTAAGTTTGCCGATGACACAACAGTGGTAGGCCTGATCACCGACAACGATGAGACGGCCTATAGGGAGGAGGTCAGAGACCTGGCAGTTTGGTGCGAGGACAACAACCTCTCCCTCAACGTGATCAAGACAAAGGAGATGATTGTGGACTACAGAAAAAGGAGGACAGAGCACGCCCCATTCTCATCGACGGGGCTGTAGTGGAGCAGGTTGAGAGCATCAAGTTTCTTGGTATCCACATCACCAACAAACTAACATGGTCCAACCACACCAAGACAGTCGGAAGAGGGAACGACAAAACCTATTTCCCCTCAGAAGACTGAAAAGATTTGGCATGGGTCCCCAGATCCTCAAAAGGTTCTACAGCTGCACCATCGAGAGCATCCTGACTGGTTGCATCATAGCTACTGACCCTGTATATAGCTACTGACCCTGTATATAGCTACTGACCCTGGAACTGACCCTGTATATAGCTACTGACCCTGTATATAGCTACTGTCCCTGTATATAGCTACTGACCCTGATTATAGCTACTGACCCTGGAACTGACCCTGTATATAGCTACTGACCCTGTATATAACTACTGACCCTGTATATAGCTACTGACCCTGTACATAGCTACTGACCCTATATATAGCTACTGACCCTGATTATAGCTACTGACCCTGGAACTGACCCTGTATATAGCTACTGTCCCTGTATATAGCTACTGACCCTGGAACTGACCCTGTATATAGCTACTGACCCTGTATATAGCCACTGAGCCTGTAACTGACACTGTATATAGCTACTGACCCTGTATATAGCTACTGACCCTGTATATAGCTACTGACCCTGATTATAGCTACTGACCCTGGAACTGACCCTGTATATAGCTACTGTCCCTGTATATAGCTACTGACCCTGTATATAGCTACTGACCCTGTATATAGCTACTGACCCTGTATATAGCTACTGATCCTGTATATAGCTACTGACAATGTATATAGCTACTGACCCTGGAACTGTCCCTGTATTTAGCTACTGACCCTGTATATAGCTACTGACCCTGGATATAGCTACTGACCCTGTATATAGCTACTGACCCTGTATATAGCTACTGACCCTGGATATAGCTACTGACCCTGTATATAGCTACTGACCCTGGATATAGCTACTGACCCTGTATATAGCTACTGACCCTGGATATAGCTACTGACCCTGTATATAGCTACTGACCCTGTATATAGCTACTGACCCTGGAACTGACCCTGTATATAGCTACTGACCCTGTTTATAGCTACTGACCCTGTATATAGCTACTGACCCAGGAACTGTCCCTGTATATAGCTACTGACCCTGTATATAGCTGCTGACCATGTATATAGCTACTGATCCTGTATATAGCTACTGACCTGTATATAGCTACTGACCCTGTATATAGCTACTGATCCTGTATATAGCTACTGACCCTGGAACTGATCCTGTATATAGCTACTGTCCCTGTATATAGCTACTGACCCTGTATAGCTACTGACCCTGTATATAGCTACTGACCCTGTATATAGCTACTGACCCTGTATACAGCTACTGACCCTGTATATAGCTACTGACCCTGTATATAGCTACTGACCCTGTATATAGCTACTGACCCAGGAACTGTCCCTGTATATAGCTACTGACCCTGTATATAGCTACTGACCCAGGAACTGTCCCTGTATATAACTACTGACCCTGTATATAGCTGCTGACCCTGTATAAGCTGCGCAATGTTATAGCTACTGACCCTGTATATAGCTACTGACCCTGTATATAGCTACTGACCCTGTATATAGCTACTGACCCTGGAACTGACCCTGTATATAGCTACTGTCCCTGTATATAGCTACTGACCCTGTATATAGCTACTGACCCTGTATATAGCTACTGACCCTGTATATAGCTACTGACCCTGTATACACCTACTGACCCTGTATATAGCTACTGACCCTGTATATAGCTACTGACCCTGTATATAGCTACTGACCCTGTATATAGCTACTAACCCTGGAACTCACCCCTCTGTATATAGCTACTGACCCTGTATATAGCCACTGACCCTGTATATAGCTACTGACCCTGTATATAGCTACTGACCCTGTATATAGCTACTGACCCTGTATATAGCTACTGACCCTGTATATAGCTACTGAGCCTGTAACTGACCCTGTATACACAGCTGAAGTCGGGCGTTTACATACACCTTAACCAAATACATTAAAAAACAGTTTTTCACAATTCCTGACATGTAATTCCTGACATTCCTCCTGACAGCGCTGGTGTAACTGAGTCAGGTTTGTAGGCCTGCTTGTTCGCACATGCTTTTTCAGTTCTGCCCAGAAACTTTCTATGGGATTGAGGTCAGGGCTTTGTGATGGCCACACCAGTACCTTGACTTTGTTGTCCTTGTGCCATTTTGCCACAATTTTGGAAGTATGCTTGGGGTCATTGTCCATTTGGAAGACCCATTTGAGACCAAGCTTTAACTTCCTGACTGATGTCTTGAGATGTTGCTTCAATATATCCACATAATTTTCCTCCTCACTATGCCATCTATTTTGTGAAGTGCACCAGTCCCTCCTGCAGCAAAGCACCCCCACAACATGATGCTGCCACCCCCGTGCTTCGCGGTTGGGATGGTGTTCTTCGGCTTGCAAGCCTCCCCCTTTTTCCTCCAACCATAACGATGGTCATTATGGCCAAACAGTTCTATTTTTCTTTCATCAGACCAGAGGACATTTCTCCAAAAAAGTACAATCTTTTGTCCCCATGTGCAGCCGCAAACCGTAGTCTGGATTTTTTATGGTGGGTTTTGGAGCAGTGGCTTCTTCCTTGTTGAGCGGCCTTTCAGGTTATGTCGATATAGGACTCGTTTTATCAATCAATCAAATGTATTTATATAGCCCTTCTTACATCAGCTGATATCTCAAAGTGCTGTACAGAAACCCAGCCTAAAACCCCAAACAGCAAGCAATGCAGGTGTAGAAGCACGGTGGCTAGGAAAAACTCCCTAGGAAAAACTCCCTAGAAAGGCCAGAACCTAGGAAGAAACCTAGAGAGGAACCAGACTATGAGGGGTGGCCAGTCCTCTTCTGGCTGTGCCGGGTGGAGATTATAACAGAACACGGCCAAGATGTTCAAATGTTCATAGATGACCAGCAGGGTCAAATAATAATAATCACAGTGGTTGTAGAGGGTTCAACAGCACCTCAGGAGTAAATGTCGATTGGATTTTCATAGCCGATCATTCAGAGTATCTCTACCGCTCCTGCTGTCTCTAGAGAGTTGAAAACAGCAGGTCCTGGACAGGTAGCACGACCGGGTGGACTGGGGACAGCAAGGAGTCATCAGGCCAGGTAGTGCTGAGGGCTAGGGTCCTAGGGCCCGGGTCCTCTGAGAGAGAGAAAGAAAGAAAGAGAGAAAGAGAGAAAGAAAGAAAGAAAGAGAGAGAGAAAGAGAGAGCATAATTAAATTCCCACAGGACACCGGATAAGACAGGAGAAATACTCCAGTTATAACAGACTGACCCTCGCTCCTTGACACAAACTATTGCAGCATAAATACTGGAGGCTGAGACAGGAGGGGTCAGGAGACACTGTGGTCCCGTCCGACGATACCCCCGGACAGGGCCAAACAGGCAGGATATAACCCCACCCACTTTGCCAAAGCACAGCCCCCACACCACTAGAGGGATGTCTCCAACCACCAACTTACCGTCCTTGAACAAGGCCGAGTATAGCCCACAAAGATCTCCCCCATGGCACAACCCAAGGGGGGGCGCCAGCCCAGACAGGAAGATCACGTCAGTGACTCAGCCCACTCAAGTGACGCACCCCTCCTAGGGACGGCATGGAAGAACACCTGTACGCCAGTGATTCAGCCCCTGTAATAGGGTTAGAGGCAGAGAATCCCAGTGGAGAGAGGGGAACCGGCCAGGCAGAGACAGCAAGGGCGGTTCGTTGCTCCAGAGCCTTTCCGTTCACCTTCACACTCCTGGGCCAGACTAGTCAATCAACCATAGGACCTACTGAAGAGATGAGTCTTCAGTAAAGACTTAAAGGTCGAGACTGAGTCTGCGTCTCTCACATGGGTAGGCAGACCATTCCATAAAAATGGAGCTCTATAGAAGAAAGCCCTGCCTCCAGCTGTTTGCTTTGAAATTCTAGGGACAATTAGGAGGCCTGTGTCTTGTGACCGTAGCGTACGTGTAGGTATGTACGGCAGGACCAAATCAGAGAGAAAGGTAGGAGCAAGCCCATGCAATGCTTTGTAGGTTAGCAGTAAAACCTTGAAATCAGCCCCTTGCCTTAACAGGAAGCCAGTGTAGAGAGGCTAGCACTGAGGCAATGGCTAGCTCAGTTTTACTGTGGATATATATATTTTTGTACCTGTTTCCTCCAGCATCTTCACAGGGTCCTTTGCTGTTGTTCTGGGATTGATTTGCACTTTTCGCACCAAAGTACATTCATCTCTAGGAGACAGAACGCGTCTCCTTCCTGAGCGGTATGACGGCTGCGTGGTCCCATGGTGTTTATACTTGCGTACTATTGTTTGTACAGATGAACGTGGTACCTTCAGGCGTTTGGAAATTGCTCCAGAGGATGAACCAGACTTGTGCAGGTCTACAATTTTTTGTCTGTGGTCTTGGCTGATTTCTTTTGATTTTCCCATGATGTCAATCAAAGAGGCACTGAGTTTGAAGGTAGGCCTTGAAATACATCCACAGGTACACCTCCAATTGATTCAAATGAAGTCAATTAGCCTATCAGAAGCTTCTAAAGCCATGACATAATTTTCTGGAATTTTCCAAGCTGTTTATAGGCACAGTCAACTTAGTGTATGTATACTTCTGACACAATGAATTATAAGTGAAATAATCTGTCTGTAAACAATTAATGGACAAATGACTTGTGTCATGCACAAAGTAGATGTCCTAACCGACTTGCCAAACTATAGTTTGATAACAAGAAATTTGTGGAGCAGTTGAAAAACAAGTTTTAATGACTCAAATCTAAGTGTATGTAAACTTCCAACTTCAACTGAATGTTTTGTTACTCTACTGTAAACCTGAACAACGCTGAGTCTCGTAAAGCAAGAATTCTCTCTGGGCTGGCCGGAGGAATGTCATTAATGTGGAGAATCTACAGATGTGGGAGAGAGAGAGGGGGGGCAGAGAGATGGAAAGAGAGAGAGAGGGGGGCATAGAGAGAGCAATAGATGGAAAGAGAGAGAGAGGGGGCAGAGAGATGGAAAGAGAGAGAGAGAGAGAGAGGGGCAGAGAGAGATGGAAAGAGAGAGAGAGGGGGCATAGAGAGAGCAATAGATGGAAAGAAAGAGAGGGGGGGGGCAGAGAGATGGAAATAGAGAGAGAGAGGGCATAGAGAGAGCAATAGATGGAAAGCGAGAGAGAGAGGGGGGGCAGAGAGATGGAAAGAGAGAGAGAGGGGGCATAGAGAGAGCAATAGATGGAAAGAAAGAGAGGGGGGCAGAGAGATGGAAAGAGAGAGAGAGGGCATAGAGAGAGCAATAGATGGAAAGAGAGAGAGAGAGGGGGGCAGAGAGATGGAAAGAGAGAGAGAGAGAGGAAAGAGGAGAGGGCATAGAGAGAGCAATAGATGGAAAGAGAGAGAGAGAGGGGGCAGAGAGATGGAAAGAGAGAGAGAGAGAGGGGCAGAGAGAGATGGAAAGAGAGAGAGAGAGAGAGGGGGCATAGAGAGAGCAATAGATGGAAAGAGAGAGATGGGGGGGGGCAGAGAGAGAGAGAAAGTGCAGACAGATTTGACCCCAATAACTACAATGGGATATGCATCAACAACAACCTTGGGAAAATCCTCTGCAGTATCATTAACAGCAGACTCGTACATTTCCTCAGTGAAAACATAGTACTGAGCAAATGTCAAATTGGCTTTGGACCAAACTACCGTACGACAGACCACCTATTCACCCCATTACTGACAAACATTTCAACGAAGCTTGAGACTCAATTTGGCATGAGGGTCTGCTATATAAATTGGCATGAGGGTCTGCTATATAAATTGGCATGATGGTCTGCTATATAAATTGGCATGAGGGTCTGCTATATAAATTGGCATGAGGGTCTGCTATATAAATTGGCATGAGGGTCTGCTATATAAATTGGCATGAAGGTCTGCTATATAAATTGGCATGAGGGTCTGCTATATAAATTGGCATGAGGGTCTGCTATATAAATTGGCATGAGGGTCTGCTATATAATTTGGCATGAGGGTCTGCTATATAAATTGGCATGAGGGTCTGCTATATAAATTGGCATGAGGGTCTGCTATATACATTGGCATGAGGGTCTGCTATATAATTTGGCATGAGGGTCTGCTATATAATTTGGCATGAGGGTCTGCTATATAAATTGGCATGAGGGTCTGCTATATAATTTGGCATGAGGGTCTGCTATATAAATTGGCATGAGGGTCTGCTATATAAATTGGCATGAGGATCTGCTATAAAAATTGGCATGAGGGTCTGCTATATAAATTGGCATGAGGGTCTGCTATATAAATTGGCATGAGGGTCTGCTATATAAATTGGCATGAGGGTCTGCTATATAAATTGGCATGAAGGTCTGCTATATAAATTGGCATGAGGGTCTGCTATATAAATTGGCATGAGGGTCTGCTATATAAATTGGCATGAGGGTCTGCTATATAAATTGGCATGAGGGTCTGCTATATAAATTGGCATGAAGGTCTGCTATATAAATTGGCATGAGGGTCTGCTATATAAATTGGCATGAGGGTCTGCTATATAAATTGATGGAAAGCGGTGTCGGTGGTGGGAAAAACATACACAAACAGCAACTGTGAGGTTAAAAACCACACATTTCATTCCACAGGGCCGTGGGGTGAAACAGGGATGCAGCTTAAGCCCCACCCGCTTCAACATATATATCAACGAATTGGCGAGGGCCTGTCATGTCAAATAGTGTCCTCATGTACCTACGGGCCAGCCACACAGGAGGGTGATTTTTACTAAGGAGGAGGAAGAGGTAGTGCTGACCGAGATGCATGCTGGACATTTCGGAGGTGAAGGACATGATTTCCCAAAAATCAACCTACGCTTCTTCTGATGGGAAATTGTCAAGGAGGTGGACAGCTGGGCAAGTGAAATAACCTTCTGTTTATCAATCACATTCTAGTATATCTGAAATGATTGTGATTTCAATGAATGTCATATCAGAGAGCACACAATGTTTCAATGTGTCACTTTGTGCTTAAAGGTCATTACTCTGTCTAGCCTGACAGAGGTTTGAGAGGGTGAAGACTGTGGCACCAGAGTTGAAGTCCATCAAAGTAGTTTCACCAGGGCATATGATCTGTTAGTGTCCTAATTCACATTCTGCCCTGATAAGTTGTTTTGTATTTGACCACAGCAGAGTTCAATATTATAGTTTTTTTTTTTTTTGTGTGTGTGTGTGTGTGTGTGTGTGTGTGTGTGTGTGTCAGTATGCTTACAAATATGAACATCTGCATACTGTATGACACAGATACGGGTAAGAATAAAGTAATCTTGAATATACAATTATCTCATATACTGTAGTCTTCAATTATCTCATATACTGTAGTCTTCAATTATCTCATATACTGTAGTCTTCAATTATCTCATATACTGTAGTCTTCAATTATCTCATATACTGTAGTCTTAAATTATCTCATATACTGTAGTCTTCAATTATCTCATATACTGTAGTCTTTCAAATGTGCGATTGACTTTTAGTGTTGTTGTTTGTCTATTGCTATTTTAGTATAAGGTACTTTCAGATCATGTCACGCCCCTGGCCATAGAGAGGGTTTTATTCTCTATTTTGGTTAGGCCAGGGTGTGACTAGGGTGGGCATTCTATGTCCTTTTTTCTATGTTTTTGTATTTCTTTGTTTTGGCCTGGTATGGCTCTCAATCAGGGACAGCTGTACATCGTTGTCGCTGATTGGGAGCCATACTTAGGTAGCCTGTTTTCCTTTGGGTTTTGTGAGTGGTTAATTTCTGTTTTGTATTACGTACCTGACAGAACTGTTTGGCTGTTGGTTTCAGTGTGCGGATCAAATAAATTTCATGACGAGCACAAACCACGCTGCGCCTTGGGCTACTCCCTGCAACGGCCGTTACAGATCACTGAAACCCCACCTGCTGTGGTGGAAGTTGCCCAACCAGATCAGAACCTCTTCCAGGACCACCTTCAGACTGAGAAGGACGTGGAGCTTTTTGACCAGGTAAACATGATGTGAGACTGAACATGGACAAGGAGCAGGAGAAACGGAAGGAGAGCTACCTGAGGAGAATCAAGAAGGGGACCATGTGCTACGACATCTGGGTGAATTACTTGGTTTCGGAAGAAGGTCGAAAGGAAGGCGAGACCTGGGAAACCTCGCTGCTCTTTCACTCCTAGCTGGGGTCACCATCTGTTAAGGTGAATATAAAAACATCTCAGATATTAACTATTTGCATTTGTACACAAAATAACCTGAATCTAGTTTTAGTTTCCCTAACACTGATATTTTTCTCTCTTTGTCTTCCTAGGGTTACCTCGGTGGAAGCCAACAATCTTCTCCAGGTGGAGCAGTTGGACGGTCGACCACTGAAAGCCCTGACGCCCTACACTTCAGTGAAGCCCAATAGACAAAGTATATTAAGCTTTGGTTGACATTTGAGAAAACAAGAAATGGTTGTTATTTACCTCTTTACCTCTCCAAATGACTTTAGGACCATGGACTGTCCGAGCCCCCCCAGGAGGCATCCCATCCACCAGAACCAGTGAGTTCGGATCAGTCTGATTCTCTGTGCTCTGAGTCGGATGGGGACCAGCTTGAGGTGAGGCTATACCTTCCAAAAGTATTGAAAAGTACATATCTCCCATTTTATAACACTGCACCAATCCATCAAATTTTCTCCCAGTATGTATCAAGCAGATTAACACATTTTCTTTGCCATGGATTTCATGTTGTAATGTTGCAACAAGGTACCCAAAAGTACTATGTAGTAATGTTGTCATTTTATTAGCTTAACAAAACTTGTTTAAACAGCTAAATTTGTCGAGGAAATCAACATCGTTTGCATAGCGACGATGATGATAAAAATACCGTCATTTAGTCCGTAATGATCTCCAAAATTCTAATCATTAGGTCATCACACCGTTGATATAGCAACAGATGATAATAGTTTATCGAACCCCATTGTGACACTTTTTGGCCGGGTGACATTATTTGGCCTGACAGGCACTAGAACAGTCTGCAGCACCCGGCCTCACCCTACTATAATCTGAAGTCAAATGTCTACTGGTTGCTGATGATCTGGTGCTTCTGTCCCCAACCAAGGAGGGCCTACAGCAGCACCTAGATCTTCTGCACATATTCTGTCAGACCTGGGCCCTGACAGACCTGGGCCCCTGACAGTAAATCTCAGTACGAGAAAAATAATGGTGTTCCAAAAAAGGTCCAGTTGCCGGGACCACAAATACAAATTCCTTCTAGACACCGTTGCCCTAAAGCACACACAACTATACATACCTCGGCCTAAACATCAGCGCCACAGTTAACTTCCACAAAGATGTAAACGATCTGGGAATCCATAAAAAGGAACATAATTCAACATCCTAATTAGGATCTAGCTAAAAATAATTGAGTCAGTAATAGAAATTCCCTTTCTGCCTTTGCTCTTTATGGTTGTGAGGTCTGGGGTCCGCTCACCAACCAAGAACTCACAAAATGGGACAAACACCAAATTGAGACTCTGAATGCAGGAATTATACAAAAATATCCTCTGTGTACAACGTAAAACACAGAATAATGCATGCAGACCAGAATTAGGCTGAAACCCAGTAATTATCAAAATCCAGAAAAGAGCCATTCAATTCTACAACCACCCAAAAGGGAAGCGATTCCCAAACCTTCCATAACAAAGCCATCACCTACAGAGAGATGAACCTGGAGAAGAGTCCCTAAGCAAGCTGGTCCTGGGGCTCTGCTCACAAACACAAACACACCCCACAGAGCCCCAGGTCAGCAACACAATTAGACCCAACCAAATCATGAGAAAACAAAAAGATAATTACTTGACACATTGGAAAGAATTAACAAAAAAACAGAGCAAACTAGAATGCTATTTGGCCCTAAACAGAGAGAACACAGTGGCAGAATACCTGACCACTGTGACTGACCCAAACTTAAGGAAAGCTTTGACTATGTACAGACTCAGTGAGCATAGCCTTGCTATTGAGAAATGCCGCCGTAGGCAGACCTGGCTCTCAAGAGAAGACAGGCTATGTGCAACACTGCCCACAAAATGAGGTGGAAACTGAGCTGCACTTCCTAACCTCCTGCCAAATATATGACCATTAGAGAAATGTTACAGAAAGATGGGTGTATGATGCACATCCCCTTACTCCACAGGAGAGGTATTTGAACATAACATTTAAAAAAATATATATGTACAGTGGGAAAAAAAGTATTTGATCCCCCTGCTGATTTTGTACATTTGCCCACTTACAAAGAAATTATCAGTCTATAATTTTAATGGTAGGTTTATTTGAACAGTGAGAGACAGAATAACACACAAAAAAATCCATGTCAAAAATGTTATATAATGATTTGCATTTTAATGAGGGAAATAAGTATTTGACCCCCTCTGCAAAACATGACTTAGTACTTGGTGGCAAAACCCTTGTTGGCAATCTCAGAGGTCAGAGGTTTCTTGTAGTTGGCCACCAGGTTTGCACACATCTCAGGAGGGATTTTGTCCCACTCCTCTTTGCAGATCTTCTCCAAGTCATTAAGGTCTCGAGGCTGACGTTTGGCAACTCGAACCTTCAGCCTCCCTCCACAGATCACAAAACTAGTATATTCCCCTGTTGATTATGATGCATAAGGTTGAACCCACCTAGTCTATTCCCCTGTTGATTATGATGCATTAAGGTTGAACCCACCTAGTCTATTTCCCCTGTTGATTATGATGCATTAAGGTTGAACCCACCTAGTCTATTCCCCTGTTGATTATGATGCATTAAGGTTGAACCCACCTAGTCTATTCCCCTGTTGATTATGATGCATTAAGGTTGAACCCACCTAGTCTATTCCCCCCTGTTGATTATGATGCATTAAGGGTTGAACCCACCTAGTCTATTCCCCTGTTGATTATGTTGCATTAAGGTTGAACCCACCTAGTCTATTTCCCCCTGTTGATTATGATGCATTAAGGTTGAACCCACCTAGTCTATTTCCCTGTTGATTATGATGCATTAAGGTTGAACCCACCTAGTCTATTTCCTGTGTTGATTATGATGCATTAAGGTTGAACCCACCTAGTCTATTTCCCCCTGTTGATTATGATGCATTAAGGTTGAACCCACCTAGTCTATTTCCCCCTGTTGATTATGATGCATTAAGGTTGAACCCACCTAGTCTATTTCCCCCTGTTGATTATGATGC
Source organism: Salmo salar (assembly GCF_905237065.1). Lineage (NCBI taxonomy): Eukaryota > Metazoa > Chordata > Actinopteri > Salmoniformes > Salmonidae > Salmo > Salmo salar. The sequence continues at coordinate 8,928 of NW_025547968.1, read as the reverse complement.
ATTAAGGTTGAACCCACCTAGTCTATTCCCCCTGTTGATTATGATGCATTAAGGTTGAACCCACCTAGTATATTCCCCTGTTGATTATGATGCATTAAGGTTGAACCCACCTAGTCTATTCCCCTGTTGATTATGATGCATTAAGGTTGAACCCACCTAGTCTATTCCCCCTGTTGATTATGATGCATTAAGGTTGAACCCCACCTAGTCTATTCCCCTGTTGATTATGATGCATTAAGGTTGAACCCACCTAGTCTATTTCCCGGCTGTTGATTATGATGCATTAAGGTTGAACCCACCTAGTCTATTCCCCCTGTTGATTATGATGCATTAAGGTTGAACCCACCTAGTCTATTTCCCCTGTTGATTATGATGCATTAAGGTTGAACCCACCTAGTCTATTCCCCCTGTTGATTATGATGCATTAAGGTTGAACCCACCTAGTCTATTCCCCCTGTTGATTATGATGCATTAAGGTTGAACCCACCTAGTCTATTCCCCCTGTTGATTATGATGCATTAAGGTTGAACCCACCTAGTCTATTTCCCCCTGTTGATTATGATGCATTAAGGTTGAACCCACCTAGTCTTTCCCCTGTTGATTATGATGCATTAAGGTTGAACCCACCTAGTCTATTCCCCTGCCTTGATTATGATGCATTAAGGTTGAACCCACCTAGTCTATTTCCCCTGTTGATTATGATGCATTAAGGTTGAACCCACCTAGTCTATTCCCCCTGTTGATTATGATGCATTAAGGTTGAACCCACCTAGTCTATTTCCCCTGTTGATTATGATGCATTAAGGTTGAACCCACCTAGTCTATTTCCCCCCTGTTGATTATGATGCATTAAGGTTGAACCCACCTAGTCTATTTCCCTGTTGATTATGATGCATTAAGGTTGAACCCACCTAGTCTATTCCCCCCTGTTGATTATGATGCATTAAGGTTGAACCCACCTAGTCTATTTCCCCCTGTTGATTGCATGCATTAAGGTTGAACCCACCCAGTCTATTTCCCCTGTTGATTATGATGCATTAAGGTTGAACCACCTAGTCTATTTCCCCTGTTGATTATGATGCATTAAGGTTGAACCCACCTAGTCTATTTCCCCTCGTTGATTATGATGCATTAAGGTTGAACCCACCTAGTCTATTTCCCCCTGTTGATTATGATGCATTAAGGTTGAACCCACCTAGTCTATTTCCCCTGTTGATTATGATGCATTAAGGTTGAACCCACCTAGTCTATTTCCCCCCTGTTGATTATGATGCATTAAGGTTGAACCCACCTAGTCTATTTCCCCCTGTTGATTATGATGCATTAAGGTTGAACCCACCTAGTCTATTCCCCTGTTGATTATGATGCATTAAGGTCTAACCCACCTAGTCTATGTTCCCCTGTTGATTATGATGCATTAAGGTTGAACCCACCTAGTCTATTCCCCTGTTGATGATGTTGCATTAAGGTTGAACCCACCCTAGTCTATTCCCCCTGTTGATTATGATGCATTAAGGTTGAACCCACCTAGTATATTCCCCCTGTTGATTATGATGCATTAAGGTTGAACCCCACCTAGTCTATTTCCCCCCTGTTGATTATGATGCATTAAGGTTGAACCCACCTAGTCTATTTCCCCTGTTGATTATGATGCATTAAGGTTGAACCCACCTAGTCTATTTCCCCCTGTTGATTATGATGCATTAAGGTTGAACCCACCTAGTATATTCCCCCTGTTGATTATGATGCATTAAGGTTGAACCCACCTAGTCTATTCCCCTATTGATTATGATGCATTAAGGTTGAACCCACCTAGTCTATTTCCCCCTGTTGATTATGATGCATTAAGGTTGAAACCCACTTAGTCTATTTCCCCCTGTTGATTATGATGCATTAAGGTTGAACCCACCTAGTCTATTTCCCCTGTTGATTATGATGCATTAAGGTTGAACCCACCTAGTCTATTTCCCCTGTTGATTATGATGCATTAAGGTTGAACCCACCTAGTCTATTTCCCCTGTTGATTATGATGCATTAAGGTTGAACCCACCTAGTCTATTCCCCTGTTGATTATGTTGCATTAAGGTTGAACCCACCTAGTCTATTCCCCCTGTTGATTATGATGCATTAAGGTTGAACCCACCTAGTCTATTCCCCTGCTGATTATGATGCATTAAGGTTGAACCCACCTAGTCTATTTCCCCTGTTGATTATGATGCATTAAGGTTGAACCCACCTAGTCTATTTCCCCCCTGTTGATTATGATGCATTAAGGTTGAACCCACCTAGTCTATTTCCCCTGTTGATTATGATGCATTAAGGTTGAACCCACCTAGTCTATTTCCCCCTGTTGATTATGATGGCATTGGTTGAACCCACCTAGTCTATTTCCCCCTGTTGATTATGATGCATTAAGGTTGAACCCACCTAGTCTATTTCCCCCTGTTGATTATGATGCATTGGTTGAACCCACCCCAGTCTATTTCCCCTGTTGATTATGGGGGATGCATTAAGGTTTCGGAACCCACCTAGTCTATTCCCCCTGTTGATTATGTTTGCATTAAGGTTGAACCAAAATATTAAATGTAATAAAAATGAAACAAGTAAATATTTGAAATATTATTAATGTACATTGAGGCAATATATTATGTACAGCATTCAATTATTGCATATGATAATAGCCTCATTTTAATATGCCATAAACTACTGCATTTTCTACTCAATTTCATTCTCACTGTTAACTAATAATTATGACACAAACCATCACTTTTTTGTCATTGGTTTCACTAATTTCACTGTGTGTCTACTTAACCTGGTTCAAGTATTCAATGACATTACCCTCACTCGAGGACATTAAAAAGACATTACACTCGAAGACGGTACAGGAGTGATCTTTATTTTTTGGGGTTGAACCCACCAAACATGTTCTCACGTAAGTGAAGCAGGTTGTGACTGCTGCAAACAACGTTCCACTTGAGAACTGTAACAGTACTAATTAATACATATAAACTGAAATGTAATACAAATGGCAGGGATTAAAGGTACATTTACTGCTGAATGACAAGTAATGTTATTTTTTTTTAATTCTCGGCAAACATTTCAAATAAAGAACCAATGAATGTTACTAGGAATTAACAGGAGAAAGCTGAGCCAGTCGAGAGAGAGACTGGCTGCTCTCTCTCACCAGCACACCCCTGCCCTACTGAGCCAGTTTGGAGAGAGACTGGGCTATATCTTCACCACACCCCCTGCCCTACTGAGCCAGTCTGGAGAGAGAGACTGCGGCTCATCTCTTCACCAACCCCTCTGCCCTACTGAGCCAGTCTGGAGAGAGGAGCTGGGCTATATCTTCACCACACACCCCCTGCCCTACTGAGCCAGTCTGTGAGAGAGAGACTGGGCTGTATCTTCACCACACCCCCTGCCCTAGTAGGGCCAGTCAGGAGAGAGGAGACTGAACTATATCTTCCCGCCACACCCCCTGCCCTACTGAGCCAGTCTGGGGGAGAGAGACTGGCTCTATCTCACCACACCCCCAGCCCTACTGGAGAGCCAGTCTGGAGAGAGACTGGCCTCATATCTCTATTGCTGCCCTAATAGGCATGAACATGATGGTGATGAAGCGCGTGTGTTCATCGACTATCAGCAGTAGCGTATGTGGCCTGGTAGGTGATGTGTCTGTAAGTTGTAGATCCTGCATTGTGACCTGGTTAAACCCAGACTCCTCAGAGCTGCCATGTAGGCCTCGGGTTGCCAGTTCTCTCAGGGAACTCCCCGCCTGGATGCAAAAGCTGATCACTCTGCTCCAGTCTCAAAGTGTGTCACCATCAAACCTCCTACAGTAGAGAAACAGAGTAGAGACATTCAGAGTGGTCCTGTCACACCAACCGTCCCTGGTCCCCACACCTCCACCTCCCCAGTCCCCACGCCCAACCCCGTGCCTACACCACCCCTTCCTGGTCCCCAAGCCAACCGTCCCACGGGACCAACCCTCCCCAGTCCACAACAACGTGGCCTCCCCAGTCCACCCACCATCCCCCAGTCCCCGGCACCAACCCTCCCCAGTCCCCTAAACAACACTCCCAGTCCCCCCACTAACCGTCCCCAGAGTCCCCTACACCCCCTCCCCAGTACCCCACAGTCCCCAACACCAACTCTCCCCAGTCCCCACCACCCTCCTCCCAGTCCCTAAACAACACTCCTAATCTCCCACACCCAACCCTCCCCAGTACCCGTAGTCCCCTACAACCCCCGTCCTCCACAACAACCAGCCTCCCCAGTCCCCGCTACCAAACTTCCCAATCCCCTACAGCCCACCATCCCCAGTCCCCGACCAACCTCCCCGGTCCCCCACCAACCCTCCAGTCCTAACTCACATTAGTCCCGCACACCTCCTCCCCAAGTACCCAGTCCCCACACCAACTCTCCCCTAGTCCCTTGCACCCAACCTCCCTAGTCCCACAGTACCCCGTCGCAACCCTGCCCAGTCCCCTTACGCCCATTCCCTCAGTCCCCAGTCCCCAAAACCAACGTCCGTCCCAAATCCAATTCCCCTCCCCAGTCCCTTCACCAACCCTCCCCAGTCCCCACACCAACCCCTCCCCAGTCCCCTAACCAACCTCCCTAGTCCCCACAACCACCGCTCCCCACACCAACCTCCCCAGTCCCCACCCTGTAACCCTCTAATCCCCACAGCCACCATCCAGTCCCCCCACCAACCCTCCCCAGTCCCCCAAACCAACCCTCCCCACAGTCTCCGCACCCACACAAACAACCTCCCCAGTCCCCACGCCCAACTCCCCAGTCCCCACAGCCAACTACCCAACCCTCCCAGTCCCGCACACCAACACGTCCCCAGCAACCACACAAACCAACTACCCAGTCCCCAGACCAACACCCCAGTTCCGTACCCCAGTCCACACCCACACCCACCCTCCCCAGTCCCCACACCCACCCCTCCCCAGTCCCCACACCCACACCCACCGTCCCCACACCCACCCTCCCCAAAGGTCCCCACGTCAAACCTCCCCAGTCCCCACACCCAATTCCTCCCCAGTCCACACCCCCCAGTCCCCACCACTTAAGCCTCTGTCCCCACAACCAACCTCCCCGAAAATCCCCATCAACCCTCTGTCCCCACGCCAACCTCCCCAGTCCCCTTGCACTAACACTCCCCTAGTCCCCATCAACCACCGTCCTCTCCTCCCCAGTCCCAAAACTCAATCCTCCCCAGTCTCCACTACACCTTCCCAACAACCCTCCTGAGTCCAGCCAATCCTCCCCAGTCCCCCCACCCACGCCACTTCAACCTCCCCAGTCCCCTTATACACTACCACCATCCCCAGTCCTCCCCCTCCCAGTCCCCACAACCACACCAACCATCCCCAGTCCCCACCAACCTCCAGTCCCCACACCAACCCACCCCACACGTCCACCCCCACCTCCCAGTCCCCACGCAAACTCCCCAGTCCCCACACTCCACCTCCCCCAGTCCCCACCTAGTCCCACAACTCACCTCAACCTCCCCTGTCCCCGCACCAACTGCAGTCCCACATCCACCCCTCCCCAGTCCCCACGCCAACCTCCCAGTCCCCACGCCCAACCTCCCCAGCCCCCACACCAATTCCTCTCCAGTCCAAACGTCCCCACACCAACCCCTCCCCAATCCCCACAGCCCACGATCCCCAGTCCCCAACACAACCCCTCCCCAGTCCCCAGACCAACCCCTCCCCAGTCCCCACACCCCACCCCGTCCCCTAGTCCAAACATGTCCCCACACAAATCTCCTCCCCAGTCCCCACCCCAACCCTCCCCAGTCCCACACCCACCTCCCTCCCCAGTTCCCACACCCCAACCCTCCCTGTCCCCACACCCACACCAATCCCTCCCCGATTCCCCACACCAACCGCTTGCCCATTCCCCACACTCAACCCTGGTCCCCCGGTCCCAACCGCACCAACCCTCCCCAGTCCCACACCCAACTCCTGCACAGTTCCCCACCCCCACGCCCAGCCCCTGCACCCAGTCCCCACACCCACACCAACCTCCCCAGTCCCCCAGGGACTCCAACCCCTCACACAGTCACCCCAGATTAGCCCTCCCTGATCCCCACACTGCTGGCATTCCCCAGTCCAAACATCCCACCACCTCTTGTCCCACCTAGTCCCCACAGCCACGCACCAACCGTCCCCAGTCCCCAGATGGCCCTCCCCAGTCCCCATGCCACCGTCCCCATCAAACGTCCCCACCCCAACCCTCCCCAGTCCCCACAGCCAACCCCTCCCACCACTCCACGGTCCCCACACAATCCTCCCAGAAGTCCTGGCCACACCCCAGCCCCCATCCACCCCCTGCATCCCGTCCAACGTCCCCACTGCCAACCTCCCAGTCCCCATGCCGTCCCAGTCCTAAGCGTCCCCACCCCCCTCCACAGTCCCCACAGCCAAAACCCCACCTGTTACCACACCCAGCTTCCTCCAGGTCCCCACCCAGCCTCTATCCCATAGCCCTCCCCTCCCACCACCTCCTAGTCCCCCACTGGCCTCCCCAGTCCCCACACCACCCTTGATCCTCAGACCACCTCTTCCCCACCATCCGCCTACCCCCACCTCACGGTCCGCCCAGCCTCACCAGTCCCACTGCCTCCACAGTCCCCACACCTGCAACGTCCCCAGTCCCCACACCCACAATCCACGTCAACGTCCCACTGGCCCTCCCAGTCCCCACCCCTCACAGTCCCCACAGCCGGCCCTCCCAGTCCCCACAGCCAAGCCATCCGGGTCCCACGCAGCCCTCCTGGATCACCCCAGCCCGTCCCCAGTCCCCCAGACCAGCCCTCCCCATCCCACCCCTCCCCTCCCCAGCAGTCCCAGTCCCACCACCCTCCCATGCTCTGTCCAACATCCCCCCCCCTCCCCTCACGTCCCCCGTGCAGTCCCCACACCCACCCCTCCCAGGTCCCCACCTCCCATCTCACACCACTCCCAGTCCCCGTCCCCACACCGCCACCAACCCTCCCCTGTCCCCACACCAACTGTGCCCAGTCCCCCACCAGCCCCTCCCCAGTCCCATGCCAACCACCACCCAATTCTTCCCCACCCAGCCTCCACAGTCCCCAGATGGCCCTCCCAGTCCCCACCACCTCCACGGTCCCCAGACCACCTCCACAGTCCCCACGCCCACACGTCCCTAGTCAAACATCCCCCCTCCCATCCCCCCTTAGCCCTCCCCTAGGTCCCCAGCACAGCCTCAACACGTCCCCCGGGTCCCCACCACTCCCCATCCCCTACCTCCCCAGTCCCCACGCCAGCCCTCCCCAGTCCCCATAGCCTCCCAGTCCCCAGACCAGCCCTCCCAGTCCCCACACCTGCCCCGTCCCATCGTCCCCTCCCCCACCATCCCCAATCCCCACATCATCCCTCCCCAGTCCCCACACCCCGCCTCCCCAGTCCCCACTTCACCTCCCCAGTCCCCCCTGGCCTCTGTCCTCCCACCAGCTGTGCCCAGTCCCCACATGGCCCCTCCCCACAGTCCCCACACCCCTCCTGATCCCCACTGCCAACCTTCTGCGCAGCTGTGGTATCATCAGCCTCCCCAGTCCCCACAGCCTCCCCAGTCAACGTCCCACCGCACCCAGCCTCCCCTCACCGCCTCCCCAATCCCACGGCCACCGTCCCCAGTCCCCCACCCCTCCCCATCCCCAAACCTCCCCTCCCCGCCACCCTCCCCAATCTCCACACCCACACACCCTCCCCAGTCACCCCGCCCACCCCTCCCAGTCCAAGCGTCCTCTCCCCAATCGTCTGATCCCCACAGCCACCGTCCCCAGTCCCCACCCAACCTCCCCAGTCCCCGGTGGCCTCTGAGTCTCCACAACCCTCCCCAGTCCCCCCCCTCCCCAGATGGCCTCCCAGTCCTGCCCTCCCCAGTCCCCAACTAGCCTGCAGTCCCCCATACCCACACGTCCCAGTCTCCGGTGCCCTCCCAGTCCCGGGAGGGAGCGGGAAGGAGGGCGGGGGGGGGGGGGGGAGGTGGGAGAGGGGGGAGGGGGGAAGGAGAGGAAGAGTGGGAGAGGGAGGGAGGGGGGAGAGAGGAGAGGTGGGAGAGGGAGGGAGGGAAGTGGGAGGGGGGGGGAGTGGGAGGGAGTAGGAGGAGGGAGGGGGGGGGGTGTGTGGGAGGGGGGGGGGGGTAGGGGGGGGGGTAGAGGAGGAGTGGGAGGGGGGGGGGGGGGGGTGGGAGAGGGGAGAGAGGGAGGTGGGGAGGGGGGAAAGTGGGAGGAGGGAAGTGAAAGTGGAGGAGGGGGTGGGAGGGGGGGGGGGAGTGGGAGGGGGGGGGGGGAGTGGTGGAGGGAGAAAGTGGGAGAGGAGAGGAGTGGGGAGGGAGGGAGGGGGGGGGGGGGGGGGGGGGGAGTGAGAGGAGAGAGTGGGAGAGAGAGAGATTGGGGAGGGGGGGGGGAGGTAGGAGAGAGAGAGAGTAGAGGGGGGGGGGGTGGGAAAGGAGAGGGGAAGTGGAGAGAAGGAGAGAGAGTGGGAAGAGGAGGGAGGGAGAGGGAGAAATGGAGGAGAGGGGGAGAGGGTGGGGAGGGGGAGACAGTGGGAGAGGAGGGAGGGGGGAGGGGGGGTGGTAGAGAGAGAGGGGGGGGGGGGGGGGGGGGGGGTGGGAGAGAGGGGGAGGGGGGGGGGGGAAGTGCAGGAAAGTGGGAGGAGAGAGAGAGAGAGAGAGGAAGTGATGTGATCTCTGTTTCTCTTGGGAGTGGGAGAGAGGGGAGTGGGAGGCAGTTGGGAGAGAGAGAGAAAGGAAAGTGGGAAGGGAGGGAGAGTAGAGGACCAAGGGAGAGAGAGAGAGAGAGGGGGGGGGGGGGGGGGAGAGGAAGGGGGAGGAGGGAGAGGGAGAGAGAGAGAGAAGAGAAGAGAGGGGAGGGGAGTGTGA
>NW_025547967.1:0-15127 GCF_905237065.1 Salmo salar | reverse complement strand
TATACCATCTTTAACCCATACCCTCAATAACCCCATACACTCTATAACCCTTACCCTCTAACACTAACCTCTATAACCTATACCATCTTTAACCCTTACCCTCTATAACCCCATACCCTCTATAACCCATACCCTCTATAACCCCTTACCCTCTATAACCTATACCCTCTATAACCTATACCATCTTTAACCCATACCTCTATAACCCCATACCCTCTATAACCCCCATACCCTCTGTAACCCCATACCCTCAATAACCCACATACCCTCAATAACCTATACCATCTTTAACCCACCACCCTCTATAACCTATACCCTCTATAACCTATACCATCTTTAACTCATACCCTCTATAACCTATACCCTCTATAACCTATACCATCTTTAACTCATACCCTCTGTAACCTCATACCCTCTACGCCTATACCATCTTTAACCCATACCCTCTGTAACCCCATACCCTCTGCCAACCCCATACCCTCCATAACCTCCTTGCCTCAATAACCCATACCCTCAATAACCCATACCCTCTATAACCCATACCCTCTATATTCCCTTACCCTCTATAACCCCATACCCTCTATAACCCCAACCATAACCCCATACCCTCAATAACCCATACCCTCAATAACCTACACATTTACATTTACATTTAAGTCATTTAGCAGATCGCTCTTATCTCCTTACAAGTTGGTGCATTCACCTTATAATATCCAGTGAACACCACTTTACAATAGTGCATCTATAAATCTTTTTAAAGGGGAGTTAGGTTCTTTATCCTATCCCAGTATTCCTTTAAAGAGGTGGGGTTTACCCAGGTGTCTCCGGAAGGTGGTGATTGACTCCGCTGTCCTGGCATCGTGAGGGAGTTGTTCCACCATTTGGGGTGCCAAACCGACAGTTTTACTGGTTTGCGGACCTGTGCTTCACTCAGAGGTAGGCCAGGCCAGAGGGTGGATGAGCCCATGTGCCCTTGTTTGGGTGTAGGACCTGAGTCAGAGGGCCTGAGTCGTAGTTGCCGTTCCCCTCACAGCTCCGTGAGGCAAGCACCATGGTCTTTGCGATCCAGCTTCCGAACTGGAAGCCAGTGGAGAGAGCGGGGGAGGCGGGGGTACGTGAGAGAAGGCTTAAGGGAAGGTTGAACACCAGACCCGGCGTTTGATATTGTAGGGGTTTAATGGCACGGCAGGGAGCCCAGCCAACACGAGTTGCATAATCCAGACGGGAGATGACAAGTGCCTGGATTATGACCTGCGCCGCTTCCTGTGTGAGGCAGGGTCGTACTCTGCGAATGTTGTAGAGCATGAACCTACAGGATCGGGTCACCGCCTTGATGTTAGTGGAGAACGACAGGGTGTTGTCCAGGGTCACGCCGAGGCTCTTAGCACTCTGGGAGGAGGACACAAGGGAGTTGTCAACCGTGATGGCGAGATCATGGAACGGGCAGTCCTTCCCCGGGAGGAAGAGCAGCTCCGTCTTGCCGAGGTTCAGCTTGAGGTGGTGATCCGTCATCCACCACCGAGACTGGCGATTCGCCACCGCGAGGGGAGATTAATTCATCTGCATAGCAATGTATGAGAGACCATGAGATGACAAGCCGGACTTTGCGAGAATGGGCCTAGAACAGAGCCCTGGGGACACCAGTGGTGAGAGCACGTGTGAGACAGATTCTCGCCACCGCCACCTGGTAGGAGCGACCTGTCAGGTAGGACGCAATCCAAGCGTGGGCGCGCCGGAGATGCCCAGCTCGGAGAGGGTGGAGAGGAGGATCTGATGGTTCACGGTATCCAAAGGCAGCAGATAGGTCTAGAAGGATGAGAGCAGAGGAGAGAGAGTTAGCCTTAGCAGTGCGGAGAGCCTCCGTGACACAGAGAAGAGCAGTCTCAGTTGAATGCCCAGTCTTGAAACCTGACTGATTAGGATCAAGAAGGTCATTCTGAGAGAGATAGCAAGAGAGCTGGCCAGAGGACGCACGTTCAAGAGTTTTGGAGAGAAAAGGAGAGAAGGGATACTGGTCTGTAGTTGTTGACATCGGAGGGATCGAGTGTAGGTTTTTTCGAAGGGGTGCAACTCTCGCTCTCTTGAAGACGGAAGGGACGTAGCCAGCGGTCAAGGATGAGTTGATGAGCGAGGTGAGGTAGGGGAGAAGGTCTCCGGAAATGGTCTGGAGAAGAGAGGAGGGGATAGGGTCAAGTGGGCGGTTGTTGGGCGGCCGGCCGTCACAAGGCGAGATTTCATCTGGAGAGAGAGGGGAGAAAGAGGTCAAAGCACAGGGTAGGGCAGTGTGAGCAGGACCAGCGGTGTCGTTTGACTTAGCAAACGAGGATCGGATGTCGTCAACCTTCTTTTCAAAATGGTTGACGAAGTCATCCGCAGAGAGGGAGGAGGGGGGGAGGGGGAGGAGGATTCAGGGAGGGAGGAGAAGGTAGCAAAGAGCTTCCTAGAGTTATAGGCAGATGCTTGGAGTTTAGAGTGGTAGAAAGTGGCTTTAGCAGCAGAGACAGAAGAGGAAAATGTAGAGAGGAGGGAGTGAAAGGATGCCAGGTCCGGAGGGAGGCGAGATTTTCCTCTATTTCCGCTCGGCTGCCCGAGCCCTGTTCTGTGAGCTCGCAGTGAGTCGTCGAGCCACGGAGCAGGAGGGGAGGACCGAGCCGGCCTGGAGGATAGGGGACAGAGGAAATCAAAGGATGCAGAGAGGGAGGAGAGGAGGTTGAGGAGGCAGAATCAGGAGATAGGTTGGAGAAGGTTTGAGCAGAGGGAAGAGATGATAGGATGGAAGAGGAGAGAGTAGCGGGAGAGAGAGAGCGAAGGTTGGGACGGCGCAATACCATCCGAGTAGGGGGCAGAGTGAGAAGTGTTGGATGAGAGCGAGAGGGAAAAGGATACAAGGTAGTGGTCGGAGACTTGGAGGGAGTTACAATGAGATTAGTGGAAGAACAGCATCTAGTAAAGATGAGGTCAAGCGTATTGCCTGCCTTGTGAGTAGGGGGGAAGGTGAGAGGGTGAGGTCGAAAGAGGAGAGGAGTGGAAAGAAGGAGGCAGAGAGGAATGAGTCAAAGGTAGACTGGGGAGGTTAAAGTCACCCAGAACTGTGAGAGGTGAGCCATCCTCAGGAAAGGAACTTATCAAGGCGTCAAGCTCATTGATGAACTCTCCAAGGGGAACCTGGAGGGCGATAAATGATAAGGATGTTAAGCTTGAAAGGGCTGGTAACTGTGACAGCATGGAATTCAAATGAGGAGATAGACAGATGGGTCAGGGGAGAAAGAGAGAATGTCCACTTGGGAGAGATGAGGATTCCAGTGCCACCACCCCGCTGGCTCGATGCTCTAGGGGTATGCGAGAACACGTAGTCAGACGAGGAGAGAGCAGTAGGAGTAGCAGTGTTATCTGTGGTAATCCATGTTTCCGTCAGCGCCAGGAAGTCTAGGGACTGGAGGGAGTAGCATAGGCTGAGATGAACTCAGCCTTGTTGGCCGCAGACCGGCAGTTCCAGAGGCTGCCGGAGACCTGGAACTCCACGTGGGTCGTGCGCGCTGGGACCACCAGGTTAGAGTGGCAGCGGCCACGCGGTGTGGAGGAAGCGTTTGTATGGCCTGTGCAGAGGAGAGAACAGGGATAGACAGACACATAGTAGACAAGCTACAGAAGAGGCTATGCTAATGCAAAGGAGATTGGAATGACAAGTGGACTACACGTCTCGAATGTTCAGAAAGTTAAGCTTCACGTTGCAAAAATCTTATTGACTAAAATGATACAGTACTGCTGGCTGGTGGAGTAGGCTAGCTAGCAGTGGCTGCGTTGTTGACTTTGAACGTGTAGCTGGCTAGGTAACCTCGATAGTTTCAGTACTACACCTTGTCATGATACAAAGCAACTTTGTAGCTAGCTAGCTAACATAACACTAATCGAGACACGTTCATTGTAATGTATTTAGTTTCTACAATGCTCTTTCGTCGGTAATAGTTGGCTGGGTTAGGAAAAATGGCGTCGCGGGGGACGGAAATAGCTGGCTAGCTAACCTCGATGGCTGGCTAGCTAACCTCGGTAATTACTAGACTACACAATTATCAAGCTATGACAAAGACAACTAAGTAGCTAGCTAGCTAACACTGCACTAGTCAAATCGTTCCGTTGTAAAGTATTAGTATCTACAGCGCTGCTAGTCGGTAACGGTTGGCTAGCTAGCAGTGGGTTAATGATGACTAGTGTGTTGACTAAGTCTGGCGCCGCGTCAGCGGCTGGCTAGCTCACCTCGATAATTACTCAAACTACACAATTATCTTAGATACAGAGACAGCAAAGACAACTATGTAGCTGGCTAACTAACACTAACACTACACTAATCAAGTCGTTACGTTTGTAATGTAATAGTTTCTACAGTGCTGCTAGTCGGTAGAAGTTGGCTAGCTAGCAGTGATACTAGCTAGCTAGCAGCTAGCAGTGTTGACTACGTTAGGAGGACGAAGATAGCTAGCCTCGATAATTACTCAATTACTCTAAACTACACAATTATCTTTGATACAAAGACGGCTATGTAGCTAGCTAAGAAGAATTGCTCAGATCAAACAACTCAAGCCGTTGTAATGTAGTGAAGTGTAATATTACCTGTGGAGCGAAGCGTAGTCGACTGCTCGCTCCAAACCGGAATTTACATAACCCCATACCCTCTATAACCCCATACCCTCTATAACCCCATACCCTCTATAACCTATACCATCTTTAACCCATACCCTCAATAACCCCATACCCCATACCCTCAATAACCCCATACCCTCACACCATCTTTAACCCATACCCTCTATAACCTATACCCTCTATAACCTATACCATCTTTAACTCATACCCTCTATAACCTCATACCCTCTATCAACCTATACCATCTTTAACCCATACCCTCTATAACCCCATACCCTCTATAACCCCCATACCCTCCTATAACCCCATACCCTCTATAACCCCATACCCTCAATAACCCATACCCTCTATAACCCATACCCTCTATAACCCCATACCCTCTATAACCTATACCATCAATAACCCATACCCTCAATAACCCCATACCCTCAATAACCCCATACCCTCAATTAACCCATACCCTCTATAACCTATACCATCTTTAACTCATACCCTCTATAACCCCATACCCTCTATAACCCCATACCCTCAATAACCCATACCCATCAATAACCTATACCCTCTATAACCCATACCCTCTATAACCCCATACCCTCTATAACCTATAACCTCTATAACCCCATACCCTCAATAACCCATACCCTCTATAACCTATACCCTCTATAACCTATACCATCTTTAACCCATACCCTCTATAACCCCATACCCTCTATAACCCCATACCCTCTATAACCCCATACCCTCAATAACCCATACCCTCAATAACCTATACCATCTTTAACCCATACCCTCTATAACCCATACCCTCTATAACCTATACCATCTTTAACTCATACCCTCTATAACCTCATACCCTCTATAACCTATACCATCTTTAACCCATACCCTCTATAACCCCATACCCTCTATAACCCCATACCCTCTATAACCCCATACCCTCAATAACCTATACCCTCTATAACCCATACCCTCTATAACCCCATACCCTCTATAACCCCATACCCTCTATAACCCATACCCTCTATAACCCCATACCCTCTATAACCCATACCCTCTATAACCCATACCTTTTGACACATAAAAGAGTGACTTGCTTTTTTTTTCCCTTCCTGTGTTAAATAGAAATGTTAGTGTTTTCCTAAACGGCCAGAGAATATTGTAAAGTTATGGATTAGTTGTCATGTTTGGCGGGCTTTTATTGATGCCGGGAGAATGTGAAAGTAGCTCGCGACCTGAATGTAAAGATCAGGATTTATTGCCCAGAATCTCTTGAACAATTTTATCAAAAGCCCATTCCACTGTGACATTCTTTTCTCCCCATAAATCAACGGTGGGGAATCTATCAGTGGACAGTAGTGAGAGATAGATGAGCGCTGGGATGAGAGGGTCAGCACAGATTTTTCACTGGCCCTCCCGGTCAGAGAGCCGAGCACAGAGCGGCGGCTCCGGCTACTTCTTCACTTTTGTGAATTGATATTTTACTGACTGGCTGCATGTGCCTTCTCTTTCTGCTGTGGTTTTAATTTGTTTAAAGCTCTTTCATAATACGGAGGGGTCAAAAATCCTAGATAGTTTAGACTTTTTGCACATAAAATAATGTATTGATTGTTAAAGCACTGGTGCATTGGGTTCCTGGCTCCTATTCAGATAAACGCAAACTTTTTGAGAAATGATTCAGAAAACATGTATCCACCTCTTGGTTATTAATATCCCTGGATATATACTTTGTTGGGTAGCAGACGTACACAGTGTCAAGAATCTTTACTAATATATGTATTGTATTTTACATATATTTTAGACCCCAGGAAGAGTAGCGGTTGCTTTGGCAACAGCTAAAGTGGATTCTAATAAAATATCAAATACAACGGAGAGTTTTGAATGCATAAAACAAGGGATAGATAAATTGTTTTATCATAGCCAGTGATTGACATTCTTATCGTCAGGCAGAAATGCTAAAAGATGAATTGCTGTATGGAAAAGAAGAGCTTACATGTAGGATCAACCCACTGGGGTTGTTTCCACGTCAACGTTGTTTCCACGTCATTTCAATGAAATGATGTTGAACCAACATGCAATAGACGTTGAATTGATGTATATGCCGAGTGGGAAGGCCCTACTAGGAAAATAACTATGTTGAGGCACGGCCATTATAATGGTCAAATTTAGCTGTATAAATATGCAGATTGATATTTCTCAGATGTACAGTTGAAGTCGGAGGTTTACATACACTTAGGTTGGAGACATTAAAACTCGTTTTTCAACCACTCCACAAATTTCTTCTTAACAAACTATAGTTTTGGCAAGTCGGTTAGGACATCTACTTTGTGCATGACACAAGTAATTTTTCCAACAATTGTTTACAGACAGATTATTTCACTTATAATTCACTGTATCACAATTCCAGTGGGTCAGAAGTTTACATACACTAAGTTGACTGTGCCTTCAAACAGCTTGGAAAATTCCAGAAAATTATGTCATGGCTTTAGAAGCTTCTGATAGGCTAATTGACATAATTTGAGTCAATTGGAGGTGTACCTGTGGATGTATTTCAAGGCCTACCTTCAAATTCAGTGCCTCTTTGCTTTACATCACGGGAAAATCAAAGAAATCAGCCAAGACCTCTGATTTTTTTTTTACTAGGATTACATTTCAGGAATTGTGAAAAACTGAGTTTAAATGTATTTGGCTAAGGTGTATGTAAACTTCCGACTTCATCTGTACATGGTTTGTTTGTTCCTTAGGAACATCTTGGGGGTTTTACATCTTACAAAAAGTATGTAGACACCTGCTTATCGAACATCTCATTACAAGATCATGGGCATTAAAATGGAGTTGGTCCCCCATTTGCTGCTATAACATCCTCCACTCTTCTGGGAAGTCTTTCCACTAGATGTTGAAACATTGCTGCAGGGACTTGCTTCTATTCAGCCACAAGAGCATTAGTGAGGTCGGGCACTGATGTTGGGTGATTGGGCCTGGCTCGTAGTCGTGCGTTCCAATTCATCCTAAAGGTGTTCGGTTAGGTTGAGGTCAGGGCTCTGTGCAGGCCAGTCAAGCTCTTCCACACCGATCTCAACAAACCATTTCAGTATGGACCTTGCTTTGTGCATGGGGGCATTGCCATGCTGAAACAGATAAGGGCCTTCCCCAAACTTTTGCCACAAAGTTGGAAGCACAGAATCTTCTAGAATGTCATTATTTGCCATTGCATTAAGATTTCCCTTCACTGGAACTAAGGGGACTAGCCCGAACCATGAAAAACAGCCCCAGACCATTATTCATCCTCCACCAAACTTTACAGTTGGCACTATGTATTAGGGCAGGTAACGTTATCCTGGCATCCGCCAAACCCAGATTTGTTCGTCGGACTGCCAAATGGTGAAGCGTGATTCATCACTCCAGAGAATGCGTTTCACTTCTCCAGAGTCCAATGGTGGCGAGCTTTACACCACTCCAGCCAACGCTTGGCATTGTGCATGGTGATCTTAAGCTTGTGTGCCACTGCTCGGCTATGGAAACCCATTTCATGAAGCTCCTGACGAACAGTTATTGTGTTGACTTTGCTTCCAGAGGCAGTTTGGAACTCGGTAGTGAGTGTTGCAACCAAGGACAGGCGATTTATACAAGCTTCAGCACTCGGCCGTTCTGTGAGCTTGTGTGGCCTACCTGAGTCGTTGTTGCTCCTAGACATTTCCACTTCACAATAACAGCACTTACAGTTGACCAGGGCAGCTCTAGCAGCGCAGAAATTTGACGAACTGCCTTGTTTGGAAAGGTGGCATCCTATGAAGGTGCCACGTTGAAAGTCACTGAGCTCTTCAATAAGGCCATTCTACTGCCAATGTTTGTCTATGGAGATTGCATGGCTGTGTGCTAGATTTTATACACCTGTCAGCAACAGGGATTTCCACATACTTTTGTATATACTGTATAGTGTAATATATACAGGATGTAGTGATTCCTTCCACCATTAGTTGTGGTCTTGAATAAATATCTGTTTGTTGGAATATATAGACAGATTTTCCCCATTCCCTTTTCTCATTAATTGTGAGTGTATCAAATAATCCTGCTTTTAAAGAACATGGACACATTGATATGCAGCCATTTCAGAAATACTATTGTTCTGACCATGAGATTCCCCTACTCACTTTTCCCTTGGTTTGATGGATTTATTACTTTATCATTACTCTCAGTGCTCTGTTTGTTACGTCTACACATATAGCCCAACCACCCAATCCTGCTTGATTGAAGGGCTTCATTTCCTATGCGGCCATGTAAAGTAGACGCCTTGAAATAGCACTGTGACCTTGTCTGATCAATTTCCCCCCCTGACAGACAGACAGACACCCCTCACACAGATAGGATTCTCTGATAGCTTCATCTCATAGTGAGACTTGGGGCGATGTGGTTCTGTACACTGGGTTAATACAGAGTGGCATGTTCATCAACCTAAACTACTCATGCTACTGTTATCACGTGTTTCTATGTAATGTATCATTGTCTTTCAACTTCTTCTTTAGCATAATACACAGTATGCCACAAAAACTGTGAGTCAGATGTTTCTACGGTAGTCTTCGGAGAAATCCTTGGATAACACTGCAATGGTACACACGTGCGCACAAACACACACACACACACGTGCACACACACAAACGCCCACAAACACATACACACATGTGCACATGTACACAGGTGCGCCCAAACACACAACACACACAAGCAGGTTGACATTTATTGTCATGAATCTTGCCCTGGAGGCAGAACTGAGTTATTTTCCCCTAGATGGGCCAGCTGCAAAGTTAATATTGTAAAAATGTATGAAAAAAAACGAGGCTATAGTGTTAGGCATTAGGGTTAGCAGAGTGGTTAGGGTTAGGCATTAGGGTTAGCAGAGTGGTTAGGGTTAGGCATTAGGGTTAGCAGAGTGGTTAGGGTTAGGCATTAGGGTTAGCAGAGAGGTTAGGGTTAGGCATTAGGGTTAGCAGAGTGGTTAGGGTTAGGCATTAGGGTTAGCAGAGTGGTTAGGGTTAGGCATTAGGGTTAGCAGAGTGGTTAGGGTTAGGCATTAGGGTTAGCAGAGTTGTTAGGGTTAGGCATTAGGGTTAGCAGAGAGGTTAGGGTTAGGTTAAAATCAGATTTTATGACTTTGTGGCTGTGCCAGCTAGATACCACTCTGCAGAGCTGCCTCCAGAACAAGATTCATGATGAAAAACACTAACCTGCCACACACACACATCCTGACCCATCCCGTAAAATGCAACAGTGGTAAAATGACTCCAGCAGTGTTGTCAGGTGACATTGTTGGCATACTTGCTTCCTGAGCCAGAGGGGACAGAAGTGGAGTGGTGCACTAGAGGGATGAGTGGGCCGCCTGGTGTCGTCTACCTGTCTGATTTACTGTTCTGCTGCATTTGAAGTGGGACAGGAGGAATTCACTCCACTGCTGTCTCCCTGTGATCAAGGCTGCTAGATCACAGCTCAGGTGAGGCCCCTCGCAGAGCCCATCAACTACTGTCTCTGTCAGACTGACCTGGGTCTCTCACTGCCGCTGGACACTGTGTGTGTGTGTTTGGTGTGTGTCTGTGTGTTAATCCACAAATCCATGAATTAGAACGCACACACCAGACACACACCAGACACACAACCACATTAGGATATCTAGTCCAACGAGCCAAAACAACAGTCCAGATGTGAACTGAAACACCATAGCAGAGCTGTAAAAGGTGAGTGTGTGTAGTGAGAGAGCAGCCCGGAGCGTTTAGTACTGTAGTGTTTTAACCTGCTGTGAACTGGGAGACCAGACAGAGGGGAGAGCCTGGCGTCAGCCATGTTTCTCTCTGTTGTCAGACCTGTTCTCTTCAGCACTAGAGACACAAGCCAATACATGCTGCTACATCTATAAGTCTTTCAGAATGAAGTTTCCTTACCACTTGGAGCTGTGTGAATTTCCCTTTTGAACGATTAGCTACATAGTTAACAACACTTCCAAAACAATGTTATAGTGTACCTACAACGTTTAGGAATTTGGATATGGGATAGCATTACCTGTTCTGAGAACAGAATATTTCACCTGATTCGATTTATAATATGTTTCATCTTATTGCGAAAAACAAATTAAATTCCTTCAGAATATTATTGAAAGTTAACAGATGTACCTAAACAATGTTCTGAAGGACCTTAAATCTGGTATTTTACATAAAGATTTTTTTTTTTAAGAAATACATAACATATATATTTCCATTGGTGAATCTTTTCCTAAAATGTATCTTCACTCCAAGAAGTATGTTGACATCCATCATCACATTGTTAAATCTGCCAACGTATTTATACAACCTGTTTCTAACAAACCCATCGTAACATGACTCTTGATTCTTCCGGAGCATTCACACACATTTGGCAATGCACTAGACAGCCAATCAAATCAAATCAATCACCGATGGACATATGTTTCCAGACAGCCTGATCTGGGCCACAGTTTGGTTGATTTGAGTCAATCAACAGACACATGGGTGAAGCCTGCAATCTCTTCAGTCTCCCCTCCAAACAAGCACACAGAGAGACACCTGAGCTGTCTAAACCAGGATATCAGATCAGCTAATGGCTAATAGACACGTTATTTCATAGTGGGCCGGATGAAAGGCTGTGATTGCAGGGAGAGCATTTCCATTTCTGTCTCCGAGCAGGAATTTCAGCCACACTGATTCAGAGCCATTAGATACTGAGAGAAAACAGACAGAACACAATCAACAACATCTCTAAAACTTTTTACAGGGAAATGAACATCTAACTGACTAACTGATTGGGAACAAGATGCTGGAGTAACAGAGCTGAGCTCTCTTAACAACTTTAATAGCAAAGAACTAAATTCTGTTTTACCGTAACCAATCAACTGAATGTCCTGTGGATTGTTGGATCATCAGCATTCCTATGGGGAGTCATTGTATCTATTTGCATCACAAATATGATGTAGGGGACAGGGTAAATAATATGATTAACATATGTGACACATTCAATCCCATTCATCATGACGTATTTGCTTGTTTGATGCATTTGCATGCAGAATTATGCTTTATCGTTATTAACAAATAATCCCCCAAACACTAAAAATGACATACAGACCAGATTAAAATAAAAAAACGTTTCTCAACAGTCTTGATATAATGTGTCTGAATTAATGTAAATGTATAGTAATTTCCAATAAGTCATTCATATAGAACTAAATTAGTCATGGACTGTAGAGAAACCGGTCTCAGGCTGCTCCGTCTTTCTCTCTCTGTCTCTCTCTGTCTCTGTCTCTCTGTCTGTCTCTCTCTCTGTCTGTTCTGTCTGTCTGTCTCTCTCTGTCTGTCTGTCTGTCTCTCTATCTCTCTCTCTCTGTCTCTCCCTGTTTCACTCCTCTTTCTCTCTCTCTCTATCTATCTCTCTCTCTGTCTCTCTCTGTTTCACTCTCTTTCTCTCTCTCTATCTCTCTGTCTGTCTCTCTCTATCTCTCTCTATCTATCTCTCTGTCTGTCTCTCTCTATCTCTCTGTCTGCTCTCTCTCTCTGTTTCTCTCTCTCTCTCTGTCTCTCTCTCTGTTTCACTCCCTCTTTCTCTCTCTCTCTCTCTCTCTGTCTCTCTCTCTCATCTCTCTATATTCTCTCTCTCTGTCTCTCTCTCTGTTTCTCTCTTTATTTTCTCTCTGTCTCTCTCTCTGTCTCTCTCTTTATCTCTCTCTCTGTCTCTCTCTGTTTCTCTCTCTTTATCTCTCTCTCTGTCTCTCTCTCTCTGTCTCTCTCTCTGTCTCTCTCTCTGTCTCTCTCTCTGTCTCTCTCTCTGTCTCTCTGCACCCCTCAGCCCGTCTGTCTACTGAGGGGGATATGACATTGGAAATTGCCAAGGGTGAAACATTTGGGGATTAAAGAAATGACTGTGAGATTGATTAAGAAATGCAAACACAGTCTTGTAAAAATGGTGGCATAAAGGTGATACCATAATAACTTATGGTTGGTGGGAATTAAGTGATTGCTTTAAGGTAATTTATTTTGCAGGTCTGTATGCTGGAAATGAGTCTAGAGGGGTGAATTCTTCCTTAATATGGCATGTTTCATCCTAAATCCTAATCATACTACTAACTGTTGCTACTACAGAATAACACAAAAAATGCTGTATCTTCCAGTAGTGAGGGGACTTTATAATTCTCTTACAATAATTTTATTACTGCTGTGTGGTCTATGATGGGTTAGTAAAGTGTGTAAATGCAGGTAGAGACTGATTACAGACATCTCTGCTGCTTGTCGTTTGGTATCACCACAAAGTGTTACAGTTACTCCCCGATCCTCTGGAACTTATTTTGATAGCAGTTTCTAAGCAACAAGATGTTTAGCTTGCTTTGTTGTTGTGTTGTACTTTTCCAGTTCATAATGTACACATGTCTGGAATGCTGTTTCAGCCAATCAGCATCCAGGATCCAAAATGACGTTTATATGTATTTTCAATCTGTATTTGTTACCCCACCCTCCACTTCCCCCATACTGGACTCTCTCTAGCTAGCAGTGAGGAGAGGAGAGATCAGTGGTGGGAGAAAATTACCCCATTTTCAAACAAGTAAAAGTAAAAGATACCATAATAGAAAATGACTCAAGTAAAAGTGAAAGTCACCCAGTAAAATACTAGCTGAGTAAAAGTCTAAAGTAAATGTAATTGATAAAATATATTTAAGTATCAAAAGTAAAAGTATAAATCACAACAACAACAATTCCTTGCATAAAGCAAACCAAACGGCACTTTCACATTCTTGTTTTTAAATTCTACAAGATTCAAGCAGGGTTAGTCCAACACTTTTTACTTTTTTTAAATTCCACAGTATTTTTATTGAAGTACTTTACATCCTGCGAGAGAGTGACAGTATATGTAGAACTTTCAATGGGATGAATTGGTACCACAAATGTATTTTGAGTGTACCATTAATTAGCCTGTCATATCAAAAACAAGATTGAAAGCTGGTGATTTTCTTCTTTGCCCTGTAACATTGTTTAGAGAGAACAGCTTGGCCCCCTGCCATGAGAGCAGGCAGCTAGTTTGACATACTCTTAGGGTCTGCTCCACAGGAGACCAACAGACACTTATGTGGGGATTTCGAGGCACTGACTTTATAAAGCACTACTGTACAAAATACACTGTAAAACATTCACACAATATCCACTCAGAGCACCGACAGGCAAAGTTGATTTTCTAATTAACACCATCACTGTACCCCAAGAAACCTCGCAAGAGTGACACCAAGAAGTTTCAGGGCACGCAAACAGAATACCAAGTTGTAATTTTAGCAGGAGCTACTGTCCACATATTCCCAGTGGGTCAGAAGTTTACATACACTCAATTAGTATTTGTTTAAATTGTTAAACTTGGGTGAAACGTTTCAGGTAGCCTTCCACAAGCTTCCCACAATAAGTTGGGTGAATGTTGGTCCATTCCTCTTGACAGAGCTGGACAACTGAGTCAAGGTTTGTTGGCCTCCTTGCTCAAGCATTTTCACGCTTTTTTTCAGTTCAGCCCACAAATTTTCTAGGATTGGAGGTCAGGACTTTGTGATGGCCCTCCAATACCACCTTGGACTTTGTTGTCCTTAGGCCATTTGCCCACAACTTTAAAAGTATAGCTTGGGGTCATTGTCCATTTGGAGAGGAACTCATTTGCGACCAAGCTAACTTCCTGACTGATGTCTTGAGATGTTGCTTCAATACTTATCCACATAATTTTCCGACCTCATGATGCCAATACCTATTTTTGTGAAGTGCACCAGTCCCTCCTGCAGCAAAAGCACCCCACACAACATGTTCCACCTTGCCACGTGATTCACGGTTGGGATGGTGTTCTTCGGCCACTCAAGCCTCCCCTTTTTTTCCCCTCCAAAACTAAATATAACGATGGTCATTATGGCCAAACAGTTTCTATTTTTGCGTTTCATCAGACCCGAGAGGACATTTCTCCAAAAAAATACGATCTTTGTCCCCATGTGCAGCTGGTAAAACCGCAGTCTGACTTTTTTTATGGCGGTTTTGGAGCAGTGGCTTCTTCCTTGCTGGGAGTGCCTTTCAGGTCATGTCTATAGACTGCTTTTACAGTGGATATAGATATTTTGTACTTGTTTCCTCAAGCATCTTCACAAGGTCCTTTGTTGTTGTTCTGTGGGATTGATTTAATTTCTCACACAAAGGTACATTCATCTCTAGGAGACAGAACTGCCTCTCCTTCCTGAGAGGTATGACGGTTGCGTGGGTCCCATGGTGTTTATACTATGCAACTATTGTTTGTACAGATGAACGGATACCTTCAGGCATTTGGAAATTGCTCCCAAGGATCCAGACTTGTGGTGGTCTACAATTTTTTTCTGAGGTCTTGGCTGATTTCTTTAGATTTTCCTATGATGTCAAGAAATGAGGCACCGAGTTTGAAGGTTGGCCTTGAAATACATCCACAGCAGTACACCCTCCAATTGACTCAAATT